>NW_022697102.1:0-1001 GCF_011630105.1 Anneissia japonica
ATTCGGTATAGAATATTTAGAAACAACAATAATTCTGATAAATATATCGAAAAACGAATACAATGCAGGAAATAATATTAAACTGTAAACACACCAAGATTTTGAGAACATTAACGGCATTAGGACCACTTTATGCCAGTGGTGGCGCCAGGACCTGCCCGACAGAGGGGCTAAAGGCCCCGACAGGGGGGGGCTAGTGGAGCGAATCGGGTATCCCTTGGCTGGGGGCCAGCGGGGGCCGCCAGGGCCCCCGGTGGGGCGAAACCCCCTGGAAGCCACGGATATTTGATGAATTATGGCGAATTTGTATTACTTATTTTATAGGCATCGAGTTACTATAATATGACTTCATGTAGGCTATGCTTTCTAATGTTGAAATCAGCTTCCAAAATCAAAACATTTTGAATAAAGCAAGAAACAAAGAGTATGCAATGTAACCTAATTTAATTTCAAATCCTCATTCTTGAAAGCGAATTTCTATATTTTGGAAATTTTGCATGAAATCTGTCACCCACGCTGCCATGGTCGATGTTGCTTCACCTTTCACGATGTATTCCAACCATCATTAGGCTATCTAAATTAGCATTTGTCATAACAGAACGCAAATTATTTTTAGTTAGTCTCATTGAATTATTATTATTATTATTATTATTATTATTATTATTATTATTATTATTTTTATTGTTGTTGTGATGAAAAGTTAACACAAACAATATGGTGGCCAAACGAATATTACATGTAAATATTTTTGTTTTTATTTGTGTGTTCCCCGACAAAATTTACCGTCTTCCCCGACGGGGGGGGGGGATATGCATCCCCTGCTTTATGCTGCATTCTATTTTCATGAATGTGTAGCTTTATGACCCATAGATCATTTATAAGTCACTATATAAATAATATTACACTTTATTAAATTAATTAAAGTGATTTAGATAGAAAAGATATAGAATGGAATACAGACAAAGATTTTGAGAACATTAACGGCATTAAGATCATGAATT
>NW_022697103.1:0-814 GCF_011630105.1 Anneissia japonica
GGTAAAAACCACAACAAATTATATATCGTATTTCTGAAAAATATAAACATGAAAGTTTCGGTAATAGATGTGTTACTTCAGTCGTTTCAGCCTTGTGCTGCTGACTGTTGTTTATGTTTTTATACCTGAAAAATAAATAAAATAAAAATAATAAATGTGCAAATATATGCTGTCGTATTGCGCAAACAGAAGGAACTGCACAATACTGTAGGCTCTAGATCATAATAAGGCAACTGTTGACGAATGAAACCCTGAACGAGTTCAACTAATCACGCACAGTTTTGAATTCTTCACCGAATTAATTGAGCGTGTTGCGCTGGAGATCTGTATTTGATTTTTCTCTTCTGAAAATTCTTCATCGTCGTCGGTGCTTGACTCATCATCGTCAGACAATAATTTCGTTGTACTGCCTTCAATCCAACCTACTGGTATGCCTTTACTCCATCTTTCTTGATTGTGCCTTTCTTTTGACTGTTTGTTAGTAGCGTATTCAACAGCTAGTGGGTGCTGTTCGTAGAATCCCATATGGTACCAGTATCGCTTGATTTCCACATCATTTACCGTTGAATTTCGTCGTTTGTTCTTTCTGGGAAGTTCACTGCTTTTTAATTTCATGGAAAAGAAACAGACATCATATATATATATATATATAGTAAATAATATTCAAATTAAGTTTGCTGCGTAACACCGTAAACACAATATAAACAAATAGATGAATATCCCGCCAAGGACTTTTTTCATTTTTTTCAATTTTTTCAACTAAAATGGAACTTTTCGTTGATGAGCTATGCTTGATACGATTTACAAGATGTGC
>NW_022697104.1:0-504 GCF_011630105.1 Anneissia japonica
CCAACGCACGCAACACGTTCTCGACAACGAGCGAGTCGGCGGACCACAGAGTTTTCACCCTCTCATCCAAAGACGAGTACATCACTTCTTGCGACATTATTCCATTCTGGTTTTTTCAACTCGTCTCCAACTTCTATTTATATAACACTTTCACTTCTCGTCCGGTGACGCATGACGTAAGTAAGATATCGATGACGACATCGTCTCGTTAGCTTTCAAAAATGGAACGACGTATATAAAAGGGGACGCTTGAAGCACGAGAGGAATCATGTCGGTGACTATGCGAATAACTGTCTCTTATACACATCTAGAGGACCAGGTCGGCTGCAGAATTGATCCGCGATTTCGAATCCGAGATTCCCGGAGAGATGACTCTGTCTTTATGCATTCGGGTCGGAGAGAAAGAAAGCATGTACGAGAGCGGACGATCCGCATGGCAGTGGGGCCGTGACTGCTACATGTTCGGACTTTGGAGATGTTTCCTGTTGCAGGCCGGTTTTCGGT
>NW_022697105.1:0-990 GCF_011630105.1 Anneissia japonica
AAATCTGAACTTCAGCAGTCATGTTGTAAAAGTTTTTAATTTATAAGGCCCCCGAGGTCCCCGACAAGTGAACGTCGGACGTCCCTCAATATCCGTCGAAAGTGTTCCTCTTGGCTTCCCACCAACCCCCGAAAAAGAATTGGTTTGAAAGGCTTACTTAGTCGATTTTGGTGTCTACTAATATGTAGAAAATACATTACATTTTTTCTCCCCGACGAATTGAGGTTTTTCTCCACGACAGGGGGTGGAAGAGGAGCCAGATCTCCCTGACGGGGGCCCCAGAGCCGTAGATAGAGAGAGTTTGGCCAACTTGGCGCATGGGCGCCATGTTGTCACCAAACAGCGTGCGCGCGTATAGCTTTATAACTTTTTATAAAACACTGATGCTGCATAAACTTTCTTTCATTATTCTGTTCATGAGGACAATTCAGTTATGGGATTTTAACATATCATTGTAAATATCATATATAATCATATTTACCTAACTTTGGAATTAATTAATCAGTGTCGTGCTGTATTATTTCGAGAAGATAATGTGAGGACGATTCTTCATTTTTTTCCCCGTTACGATTATCTTTTTGTTTTGAAAGTCTATCATCTAGGCCTAGGGCCTAGGCCTATCTAGTTGCTAGCAGCCTCCTCTGAGGCTCCTAAAAGTCAACACTGCAGAGGAGAAAGGTTGGTTGTGCAGACAGAGTAGGTTTGTGAATCGTCGGCGATAATATGTTAATTTCGCCTGTAAATGAATGATAAAAATATTAATAACATGAAAGTTTTATAATCGTATCTAGGCCTTTAGGTTAGGTCTATGACTTCGTAAACTTTAATTTATGAAATAATATGCTGGTCATCTGCAAACCAATACAATTAAATAGCCTAGGCCTATTTGTAAATTGTAATCTAAACAATAAATCAAAGTTGAAGAATTGCATTGAGAGAAATTTTTGTACAACATATGCCTAATCATTCATAATCAAGAAGCTAGGCCTT
>NW_022697106.1:0-521 GCF_011630105.1 Anneissia japonica
CGGGCTAATGTAGCCCAGCCTAGCCTAAGTATATGTATGTACGCGAGACAAAACATAAACAATTAAAAAGGCTGTACAGAAAACAGCAAAAAATACAGCAAGGTTTCAACCTGGCCACTTTTTGACAAATAGTTAATTTATTAGGGTTTGAATAGGAAGAAAGGCTAAATTCCACTGTATGTTTACTACGGTATTTATTAGACTCAACCTACTACCTCTTGACATAGGCCTATTTCAGGAACCACAAGTCTGTGAAATTTGGGGTAAACTTTTAATGATAGTTTATAAATGTTTTCTTCTCTTTAGTATAAGATTTATAATTGATTAAGCATTAGGCATGCATTAGGATGTTTTCTTCAGTTGAAATTCAGTGTGTATATGGGCTTTGCTTTTATCCAAATAATCAAGTAGGTCAAACTGTACACAGTGAGCTTTTTGCAAAAATCAGGCTATAGCTTCCCTTTTATATTATACACTTGCCTAGGACTTTCTTATTTCTTCACTCAATTGCCTGGTCAACT
>NW_022697107.1:0-780 GCF_011630105.1 Anneissia japonica
TAACATATGTATACACATGTATATGTACAAACCTTTGTGTAATGTATATGCAATTCATTCATTCATTCATTCATTAAAAAAAACAACCACATTTATTCACTTCCATAGAAATCACAATTATACAATAAGAAAATGTTTAACGTCTTCTATAGTAATATGTGCATGTGTGTGTGCGTATGTACGAATATGAACACATGTATGTAAGTCAATGTGTGTATTTATAATGGTTATGTATGTATATGATACCCATATGTGTATCTTATGTACTTGACAGTATTCCTAATTAGTATAGACCTCAGATGTATTTATCCTACAACAGAATAATATAAGGGGCGTTTGGTCCCATTCACGTCTTCATTTTTTGTTTAATCAAACATTAGCATAGGTCCTAAAGGTAAACTGTAATTCTTATACGCATATTCACGTTACCATTCGTTAACTGCGAATCGTTGACGTTTTCCAACGACGATTGTCAAAATGTGAATATTCAAAAGGTAGAGAATACCTTGATGTAGTTCGATTTTCATCGAATAAAAGCTTTGTTTATTATACGGTTGTCCTACATTATGCATGTCGAAAACCAAGTGTTCAACGTCTCAATGTTTGTATTACATTTACAATGTCGGAGCCCCAAACAGGATAAACGTTTATACCATGTCTTCACTGTTTAAGTGGTTGGATTAGTACATGAATGATGATGACAATGACGATAGCGACAAATGATGCTGACAACGATGATGTTATGCAAGTAGTCAGCCATCTCAATGCTCGTCTTAGACG
>NW_022697108.1:0-925 GCF_011630105.1 Anneissia japonica
TGGTAGGGAGGTAGGTCTAGGTGCGCAAAAACATCATAAGGCCAAGGTTACTGCATAATAATATAAAACCATCTATGTTGAAATATTGGAGAAAAAACCCTAAATTAAATTAGGCCAAATAAAAAAAATACTTGTTTGGCATCACCTCTTTAAAATTAAATACTTATGTTGGGAGGTGATTTTTATAAAAAGTAATATATAGTTTCAATAATCCTTGTTAGATCAGATGCTACCTTAGCAGTGCCATGCCTAGGCACAACCTACATACCCACTCAGTAGCGGATCCAGAAATTTGAAATATAGGGGGCCGAGGGAGGGACCAATCCACATGTTGTGGGTCTGTACACATCAGCCCCACCACGGTTTTGGCTGAGACAAGAAAATTTATTATTATTGCACCTCTAGATGATTGGAAATGGCACTCTCAGCACTTTCAAAATATATTTAAATATATTTTATTATTATTATTATTATTATTATTAATAGTTTTATTATTACTAATATAAATATTATTAATATCAATATTTTTTCCTTGTATCCTTGTATAATTTTCCTTTTTTCCCAAATTTGTTGTTATTTTGAAAACTTTAGGTGGAGAACAGGCCAGCTGGGCTCGCCCTTAAATCCACCACTGTTCCAAAAAATTATTTTTTTTTAAGTTTTAATCATAAAACACATATGTGTTTTACAACCATAATTAATGCATAGAGTAATCTATGAACTAAAAAAATGAAAATGAATTAATGAAAATATGAATGAATAAATGAATGAATAAAAATGAATGATTAAAATGAATGCATAAATAAAATCAAATGAATAAATGAAAATGAATGAATGAATGAATGAATGCATTAATAAAAGAATAGATGAATGAATATGTGATTGAGTGAGTGGGTGAATAAATGAATGAATTAAATAATGAATG
>NW_022697109.1:0-677 GCF_011630105.1 Anneissia japonica
TTGTAAATATGATTTTATAGATCATAATGGCTGATCGGACATTGTGACGTCATCATATTGGCATCAGAATTCAAGGAAGTGAATTATAGCTATGACGTCATTTTTGAAAATACGCATTTGAGCGTATCTCGCTTATCCTTGGTCGATCGTCTTCCAACTTTGAGTATGTTATAGCTGAGACAATTCTCTTTCATATATTTGATCCCATTTTATATTTTGATGACGTCATCATGGTCAAAAAAATTGTTATTTCTGACCCCTTCATTTCTCTTTCTTCAAAACGTTGATGACCCCATATAATCTTAATTATTCGTCATTTCCCAATCATATTAGGTGAGCATAAGCTTCAGGTCAAGGTTGAATGTTATGTACCTTAATTTTCTGTTCGCGCCTTTTAGCGTGCACGTACGCGTGCGTCAACATTTATGTATGCATAAAACCATGAATATTTTCAATCAGTTATAGATCCTTAGGATGAAAGGTGACCCCCTATTTTTGTTACATAATCTGAAAGCACATGAGTTGTAGATACGATTTTTTACTTCATAATGGCTGATCGGACATTGTGACGTCATCATATTGCCATTTGAATTAGGAAAAATAGAATTTTTGATATATGACTTTATTACTTTTTATACTCGTTTGAACGTACTCGCTTATCTTGATTGATTGTCTCC
>NW_022697110.1:0-503 GCF_011630105.1 Anneissia japonica
AACCCTAACCCTAACCCTAACCCTCACCCTAACTCTAACCCTAACCCTAACTCTAACCCTAACACTAACCCTAACCCTAACCTAAAAAAAAAATTACATTTTTGACTCAAATTTTTAACTATGTCACTTTTTGCACAAAAGTGCTTATCTCGCCGAGTTGAGCACTTAGTGCAAATTTTTGACTTTCCGAAATATTTCGAGTACTTTTAAGAAAAACTTCAAATTTTCAATTGAATAGTCTTTGCTTCAGGCTATCTCACTTTGCCTAACAAAAAAAAATTATATTTTGACTTAACTTTTTAACATTGTCACTTTTTGCACAAAAGTGCTTATTTCGCCGAGTTGAGCACATAGTGCAAATTTTTTGACTTTCCAAAATATTTGGAGTACTTCAAAAAAAAAAACTCAAACTTTCAATGGAATAGTGTTTGTTTCAGCCTATCTCACTTTGCCTAACAAAAAAAAATTACATTTTGACTCAACTTTTTAACATTGTCACTTTT
>NW_022697110.1:554-1181 GCF_011630105.1 Anneissia japonica
CAGATTTTTGACTTTCCGCCATATTTCGAGAACTTTTCAGAAAAACTTCAAACTTTCAATGGAATAGTGTTTGTTTCAGCCTATCTCACTTTGCCTAACCCTAACCCTAACCCTAATCCTAACTCTAACTCTAAACCTAACCCTAATTCTAACCCTAACACTAACCCTAACCCTAACCATAACCTAAAAAAAAAAAATTAAATTTTTGACTCAACCTTTTAACATTGTCACTTTTTGCACAAAAGTGCTTATCTCGCCGAGTTAAGCACTTAGTGAAAATTTTTGACATTCCGCCATATTTCGAGTACTTTTCCGAAAAACTTCAAACTTTCAATGGAATAGTGTTTGTTTCATCCTATCTCACTTTGCTAACCCTAACCCTAACCCTACCCTCACCCTAACTCTAACCCTAACCCTAACTCTAACCCTAACACTAAACCTAACCCTAACCTAACAAAAAAAAAATTACATTTTTGACTCAACTTTTTAATATTGTCACTTTTTGCACAAAAGTGCTTATCTCGCCGAGTTGAGCACTTAGTGTATTTTTATTTTACTATCTGCCATATTTCGAGTACTTTTCCGAAAAACTTCAAACTTTCAATGGAATAGTGTTTGTTTCAGGCT
>NW_022697111.1:0-539 GCF_011630105.1 Anneissia japonica
GGTTGTCATTAATGACAAGGACGAGCCGCAAAATCGTCGGTGTTGTTAAAAAAAATAAACAAACTATAATGGCAACTAGAGTTCCCGGTCTCGCCGGCACTTCTACCTCGACAGCCGACGAACGATCGGCGAGATCCCGAGAGAAGAAGAGGAAGGCGCCGACGGAAAATGCGAACGCCAAGCAATCTCGCATGGACGACAATTACGAGAGGCGCGTTCACGCGCAGCTGGCTGACCCCGAACTCACTCCGACGGGGTTGATGCGCATGGTTTCCACGGCGTACAGATCCGGATACGCACCGTCGGGTTCGATGATGGGTCTGTCCCCTCAGCTGGTGCGCGTCAACGGATTCGAACGTTGATTCGTCGACGCCTTCGTCTCCGGAACCGTGTGCGGCGACATGGAGACCGACCAGGAGAACCCGGACGGCGCGTGCGATCTCAAAGGTTTGTTCGTATGCCTGTGCAGTCTGTTCTCCCTGCTGGCGAAGATTCTCGAGACGAACGAGTACAGCGAGATGAAAGAGAGCGTGAGAACC
>NW_022697112.1:0-677 GCF_011630105.1 Anneissia japonica
CCGTGACAGGCGAGGCGTACAAGAAATCAAGAACAGTGACAATACCATCAATCGCAGATTTTTTATAATATTGTATAATTGTGCAGATAGGCCATAGGCCTATGACATTTCAATTTACACTCAAAAGTGTATGACTGCAAAGTTACAATTAAATTTAAAATAATAAATGTTAACCTCCTAGACGGGTAATTGAAAAGGTTCTTTATCATGAGAATTGGGGATTGTCCCAGAAAATCAAGAATATTTACAATTCCAACAAATACGATTTTCTTTGAATACCGTATAATTAAAGAAAAACATTACATGAAAGTAAGTGTTTATAAAAACCGTCAACTTTAAATTATAGTTAAAGCATAAGTTAGGAAAAAGTTTAACCTCCCAGACGGGGAATTGAACCCCGGTCTTCCGCGTGACAGGCGGAGATACTCACCACTATACTATCTAGGATTGGTGATAATAACACATGAAATTAAGAACAGTGATAAAATCATTGAATAGGCCTATCGTATAGCAGAAAATCATTAGTGTACAGTTAGGCCCTATATAACGTTTTAATTTACACTAACAAGTGTATAAAGACAGAGTCAAAGTTTATAAAATTAAAATGCATTAAATTGTGAATTGAACCTCGGTTTTCCGTGACAGGCGAGGCACACAAGAAATCAAGAACAGTGACA
>NW_022697113.1:0-523 GCF_011630105.1 Anneissia japonica
TTTCTATGAATCTACTGAATGATGCATTAGACTTTGCATCCCGGCACGACAATATCACCGAAGAAAAACGTGAAATAATTTTCCATACTAAAAGGTCCTGCTTGTACAACTCAGGTGAAGCGTGGGGCAAAAAAACATCAACCACACTATTCGACGTCACTATGGGCAGCTATGACGGAGCCGAGACATGCGAATTAGTAGGTTCCTTCCTTCTGCATAAAATCACAGAAAAACATGGTAACAACTTCGGTCTTTACAGAGATGATGGTTTAGGAGTTACTAATGCCTCACCTCGCCAGGTAGAAATAATCAAGAAAGATCTGTGCAACATATTCAAAAATCACGGCCTAAAAATCACAATCGAAGCCAATAAAAAAGTAGTAGACTTCCTTGACGTCACATTGAACTTAAATTCCGGAAAGTATATGTCATATTCAAAACCCAACAACACGCCGCTCTACGTCCACAGCAAATCCAATCACCCACCAGGAATTCTCAAAAATATCCCAGAATCAATAAATAG
>NW_022697114.1:0-592 GCF_011630105.1 Anneissia japonica
AACGGGGTGTATGTTTGTTATTTATCTGTTTATATATGTTGTAGACCTACTGTATATACATAAATGCGATGGTAGATGTCAAGAAACCTATACCTATTTCAAAACACATTTATTTAACAAAACAATTTCCGGAATCAATGCAAAAAATACAATTTAGAAATAGAAGGGCATTATAGAAGCCGATATACATGAAACAAAAGAAACGATGTACGAATCGAAGTCACATACGAGTACTTTCGGTCATAGACCTCTAAGTTAGTTGTGTAGGAGGACAACATTAATACATAAGTAGGGGCTTACACATAATCCTAGGAATTAGTAGAATCCAAAAACGTAAAGCAAATAAAATCTGATTGTTGTAACTTATGGATTTCACAACAGGTCTAAAATCAGTAAATAAAAGTTTCATAAGGCTAATAATATAAGATGCTTTCGGTCATATACCTTTATCAATTTGGTTGTATAAGTAATGGCGGAAGACAGTATTTATATAGACGTAGGCTTATAAATAAATATATACTGTATATATTTTGTAATATAATGCATATATATTTATAACTTTTGAACTGATTCCATGATTTAATTTATATAT
>NW_022697115.1:0-580 GCF_011630105.1 Anneissia japonica
GGGGGGGGGGGGGGGCGCCACCACTGTTTCACATTATATAGCATTAATCATCTTTCATAATAACTGCTAACTTCCTACCATATTGCGTTAGTTTGTGGCTCGCCAATGTTTTGTTTTGGTGACAACAAGGCCGGTGTAAGTCATGTGATTGCGATCCACCCTATCACACGCGCGTATAGCAGAATCCCGTGGAAACCAAGTTGGCCAAACTCTCGCTGATTGTGACAACCGTGGCGTCAGAATAGCCAATTTAACACGGGAATGGAAGCAGTGCTTCCAAGAGTATGTGCGCATGCTCTTCTCGCAAATCAGGACCTTCACTGCCGACATGCCAAAAACTTTGGAAGAAGTTTTTGTACTGATAGTAACATGCTTAATTTTCAACTTGGGATTAAAATTTTCCTAAATAGCTATCCATCACTTTATTCCCATTATACTCAATCTTGACAGACTGATGTTTTAAATATAAATAAATAAATAAATAAAAAATAAATATAATAAATAATAATATAATAATAAATATATTCAGCTATAGAAATAATAAACTATTGATATAAACCAACAATTTGATTTTTTTTTC
>NW_022697116.1:0-1910 GCF_011630105.1 Anneissia japonica
CTGTTGATCCATGAACAATAATATCATCCATATACCAGACTACACCATCTAAACCACATAATATGCGATCCATAGCTTTTTGGTATGCTTCAGAAGCACTTGATAATCCAAATGGAACTTTCAGGAATCTATAGCATCCACGATGAGTAATAAATGTGGTTAAATTTTGAGATTCTTCTGACAGTTCAACTTGCCAAAAACCTTTCCTGGCATCAAACTTTGCAAAGTATTTAGATCCTGCAACTGCATTTAAAATACTATCAACGGTTGGTACTGGATGTCGTTCACGAATCACTGCTTTGTTGACCTGACGTAGATCTACACACAAGCGTACTTCATCAGAACCTTTCTTTGGAACTAACAAAATATTTGAAACCCAATCAGTCCCTTCTTTAATTTCCTCTATGATTCCCTCTTGTAACATGCGATCAAGTTCTTGATTAGTTGCTTCAATCATACTATAAGGAATACGTCTCAATCTCCGACCTACTGGCGGTACTACTGTATTGACTGTTACTGTGTGTTAATTTTTGACTTTTCCTAGTCCACAAAATATGTCATCATATTCTTCTCTTAGTCGTAACATGCTTTCTGTGTCATCAGTTGTTACTCTATTTACATCTGGAGATAGCTGTATGATACCAAGTTTTAAACTTGCTCTTTTTCCGAGTAAAGCATCTGTGTTTCCTTTAATCACAAAGACTTTGTCTTCCAAAACATGTTTGTTCTTGATTATCTGTGTCCGAAAATATCCCAAACACTTCAATGGATTAGCTTGACCATAAGCTATAAAACGTTTACCAGTATGGTTTAACTTCGGTTGACACTTTGGGTACAACTTCTTGAACCGTTCAGAACTAATTATGTTACGTTCACATCCTGTGTCAACAACCATTCTTATTTTCTGATTGTTCAATTTCACTGTGACTTTGCACTCAGGATCAATGCTGTTTACATGTACACTTAAACATGGTTCATCAAAGTCGGTGTCTGACGATGCATCTTGTGCTGTTTTCACATAATGTGTGTTTTCTGAATAATCATCTGAATCTACATCTGAAGACAAATTTCTGTCCATGACACTTTTAGTAGTTTGTCGAATTAACTCAAAAACCTTTGGTCATAGATCATTTTATTTTCAGCTGCTTTTCTTTGGAATCCCTTGCCCAAACATATTACCAAATCACCATCAGTTGCTGTTTTAACACAAAACTTAAGACGCACTTTTTTATTATAAAATGTTAAGCGCATTTGATTTTTACTTCTGTTTAGTTGAAATTGGCGCTATATAAGTTATTTATTATTTTTACTATTCTTATTATTTTATAATAATAATAATAATAATAATTATTATTATTATTAAATAACATACAGTATTTTAAAAAGTATAAGGAATTTGGCCAATATTAAGATTAAAAAAATATTCATATCTGTGAAACCATTTAGAATAAAATATCAAATTTTGTTAGCAATTCAATCAATATATACTGTATATGTATTAATATAATATGTACATGATATAATTTTGTTATAAATAAGGATTAAACTATATTAGGGCAATTTGGGAAACCATAATTTATCTACCAGACAATACTATTATTATGTCATTGAACTTTATATTGCCTGTAATTTAATAAGTTATTTTTGTCCTTTAGTTTCGGTAAATTGCTCCTGGAATTAACAATTACTGCTACAGTAACAATTTTTTATTCATATCAAAATAGAAAGTTTAGTCCTGAGTCAATAACCTTGACATAAAAAAATGTTATTCATACACTTAATGACAAATAAACACCCTTCCTCCACCCCCTATATTTTTTTTATAAAGTACTTTTTTCCTGGATAGAGCCTCATTGAGATCAGATCATTGTAATAAATGTAAACAATGTTATTGTTTGCTAATACAGTTA
>NW_022697117.1:0-574 GCF_011630105.1 Anneissia japonica
GTGAACTATGTTTGATACAATTTATTAACATCATGTTCCTATATATTTGAGCACTGTAATATTATCTATTCGATTTATACTTGTGTTCCCAGTGCTAAGCAACAAAAAATTGATTTATAGGATTAGCATATTTTGAATAAAAATTAACTAGAGATGAGATGCACGTTCTGTTTTTGCCACAACAATTTGGTTTGTCAATATGTAAGCCGTATTCACAGTTTTGTAAATTGTAAATCTATTATTATGATGATATTAATTCATCTAGTTGTATTTGTGCTGTCTACATAGACAACAGAAGGTTCTGGGTTCGAATCCCGGTTTGGGGACTTATTTTGATGTAACGATTTAACGATGTAATGTTTAAATGTAAAAGAAGTTAAAATTATATATTTTTATTTACATTATGTGACATGTTTCTGGGTTTATCCCATTTACCTATTATATTATTTATATTTAGTATCTCTTCCAAGGGATCCAACGTGTTATCAATGTACAGTTGAGGAGGGCGCATCTTCAGATCTCTGATCGTCCCCGACTGCACCAATTAGTGCTATTTGTAGTTCATCCTGGGTTC
>NW_022697118.1:0-972 GCF_011630105.1 Anneissia japonica
CACATAAGATGGGTATGATTTAAACAAATAAAACAACAAACACATTAGACGGACATGAACGAATTCATGAACGATATGACGGACAAGATTTAAAAAAAAATAAATAACGAAAACATAAGTCGGACATGAAAAAATTCATATAAGGAACGAACGTATAAGAAGGACATGATTCAAACAATAAAACAAAGCCAGCATAAGACTGACATTTCTCAAACAAATAACAAACGTATCGGACGGACATAGACAAAATGATACTGTGTAGACAAACGAATAATTTTGTAATGAACTAAATATTTATGAACAAAAAAAAAACAAATATGAAACCAATGTATCCAAATCTTGCGAATACCAATTGTAAACATTCAATAATAACATTGGAAGCTATCTCTTTTACAATAATTGCCTCAGGGTAGGAAGAGTAGTAATCAGTAATTGTTAAAATATACTCTCCTTGAATTGGCCCGACCAAATCCATCCCTAACTTACTCCAAGGTCTACAAAGTAATTCTGAGGTCTGTAATGGTTGATCTTTAGGCAGCGCTTGATTAATTTCGCAAGCAGAACAGTTACGAATCATGCTTTCAACATTAGCATCTACTTTCGGCCAATAGTATTTATCGCGCAGAACTAGATTGGTTCTAATCATTCCTTGATGTGTTTCATGTGCTAAGTCTTGGTCTTTTCGAGGCAGAAGCCATTGGTGAAATGTACATTACATTTCACTTAATTATGTTTCAATCAATTAATTAAACAATCAGGTCTATGCTCCTCCCATGCTCCCTACCTACCAATGAAAAGGTGTCATTTAAAATAATACGTACAAATGATTCATTTAAATTGCATATATTTTCTGTCATTTCTTATCTAAACATTATTCATTGTTTACAAAGTTTATAAGCGTAAACCAATTCATTCCCAGACGCGTGTCCTGTAAAGTTGTCAACCACAGCTATGCGCTCCTTTGATGTTAAC
>NW_022697119.1:0-853 GCF_011630105.1 Anneissia japonica
ACACACTGTTACGCACTGCTTTGTGCTTCAAACCATGAGGTTGGAATTGAGTCTGTGAGGCTGGCTGCTTGTTTGGATCCTTGTGCAGCCCTATTGCTTCACTCCACCCAGGTATTAAATAGTTACCTGGTAGGATAGTTAACTAGCCTGTATGCAGATAATTGAAGCATAACAGGAATGGTGGAAACAGTTGCACATTGTTAATTGATTCCAGTGACCAGTAAAGCTTTTGAGCACCATATTTTGGCACTATATCTATTTTATTATTAATGTACAGTAAGTGCTTGTTCTACTTGATAAAAAATATTTCAGTAAAGTTATGATCTCATGAAATTATTATAGTTTTTTCTGTACCACATTTATAGAGGGCGGCCCTTCTAGTTGTGCTAAAAGTTCAGCTGATCAAGGGCTGTCTTAATTACATGTGAAGCTTTACCAACTAAATCTTTTTATGAGACTTTAGGAGTGAAGTTTTTAATCTTTGAGAAATACCCTGACAGCAGCTCAACTGATACTATTAAATACAGTTTGCAAAACACATTAAACAAATATATTTCAGCTATTTGATTGTTAGAAACTCAACAGTGTACCGGGAATGAATCAGAATTTATCCTGCCTTAAACTCATTAAAATCAAATTGAGTTTCCTGTTCTCATATTTGCATTCCCAGTGGGCAAAGGCAAAACAAACATGAATTCAATTGCAGGTGATCGCGACACATATAAATATGTCACATGTCACGTATGGCTTTTACAAAACATGTAAAGATCGTAATTGATTTTAGTTTTGAAAAACAAATGTGAAAAATAATGATATTAATGAAATAATTATAGTAATTATATATTAGGAATAA
>NW_022697120.1:0-1584 GCF_011630105.1 Anneissia japonica
GGTGTAATTCATAATTCATAATTTTATTTCACTCAAAACGTAATGAGACTGGTTAGGCAAAAACATGTCCTTGTACAAGATGCCTACCAGAGAAACAATGATAATGTTTATAGGCAAAGACATAATAATAATAATAATAATAATAATAATAATAATAATAATAATAATAATAATAATAATAATACAGATAATAATAATAGTAATAATACAGATAATAATAATAGTAATAATACAGATAATAATAATAATACAGATAATAATAATAATAATAATAATAATAATAATAATAATAACAATAATAAATAAATAAATAATAATAAAAAATAAATGATAATAATAATAATGAATGAAGATCAAAATATATCATTGAAGTGAATTCAGTTATTTATTAAAACAAGATTTGGAGGGCTGGACTGTCATGAAAGTGTTGAATTAATGATGTTCTAAATATTTGCCTTTATTATATCAATAATTGATTAGGTCTAGCTTAGTCTATATTATTGTTAACATTATATTATATTTATTTAACAATTAGTTTAAATAATTATTTATAATTAAATTATTAAATGTATACAATATATATTATATAGGCCTAGGCATACACATAAAACAAAAAATAAACAAATAATAATAATAATAATAATAATAATAATAATAATAATAATAACGATTTTACGATAGTTCAATTAATGAAATAGAAATAATCAGCATATTAAATAAAATTACGTCCATGCAAAACCTACTTTTAAATAAAAACGTTATCTATTTGATTCTGTTTTAAAAAATAATCTTATAAATTATAAGTTTATTTTCTGCGATAATTTTATGCACATATGCATATTATTCATGTTTTCAATGTTAATCTGGTTGATAAATAATATATATATATAAAAATAATAATAATAATAATAATAATAAAGGTGCTCAAATAATGCTTTAGTGAATAATTAACACTTCAATAATGCTTCAATAGGCCTATTTACGATAGTGTGATTAATGAGATAATTGTTGATTAAGTTATAGAAATATAATAGGTAGGCCTATATACCATTAATAATGATTCAGCATATTAAATCAACAATACGTCGTAATGTAAATTTCTTTGGTTTAATAATAATAATAATAATTATTATTATTATTATTTTACGATAGTTTAATTAATGGAATAGCAATAATCAGCATATTAAATAAAATTACATCCGTGCAAAACCTACTTTTAAATAAAAGCATTATCTATTTGATTCTGTTTTAAAAAATAATCTTATAAATTATAAGTTTATTTTCTGCGATAATTTTATCCACATACTGTATGCATATTGATGTTTTCAGTGTTAATATGGTTGATAAATAATACATATAAAAAATAAATAATAATAATAACAATAATATTAATAAAGGTGCTCGAATAATGCTTTAGTGAATAATTAATAATACTTCAATAATGCTTCAATAGGCCAATTTACGATAGTGCGATTAATGAGATAAATGTTGATTAATTTATAGAAATATAATAGGTAGGCCTATGTTCCATTAATAATGATTCAGCATATTAAATGAACAATACGTCGTAAATGTAAAATTTGT
>NW_022697121.1:0-604 GCF_011630105.1 Anneissia japonica
TCAAATCATGCCAACCACAGTCTCAGAATTATTTAGACTATTGTTTTCTAAGAAAATCAATCACGGCATATTGTTAAGAAAATTTTCACTTTCGAGAGGGGCGCTAATTCAGAAATCTGTCTGCATATTTGAAGTAAAATAACAATTACCAACTAGAGCCCACTGAACTGAAATATAATTTAGCTAGTGTATTAAAAAGTCTTTACCTTGACTAAAAACATAGCACTGGCCTTGACAGGCAAACAAAACCATGTGAGCATCACGCAATTAAGTAGAAATAAATCATATTCAAACTATGATTTATTATGTTTGATAGGCAGCTAATCGATGAATGTTGTAAATAAATGTGGCACTTTACCATGATGTTTAGAAACGTCAGTTATCGCCAAACTTTCAATGTGTGACGAAGAGGCTGTTTTGTTCATTTTATCAAATTGACAAATAACAATTTTGTGATAATATGAAAGTAGTCTTTTTTTGCAAATCTTGAATCATTTTACGGTTGTGATGATATCAGTATACACCTCAGAAAGACAATAGGAATGTATTCATATTTTATCTTTCTTGTTATCTTACCACAGACAACCATGGTGTGCACATAATT
>NW_022697122.1:0-1044 GCF_011630105.1 Anneissia japonica
TGGTAACGACACAGCCAACTGATGAGATTGGTCGTCGCGAGCGGAAAATTGAAAAATTAGGACTGACGAAAATATTCAATAATAATAATATAATAAGTCGAAGGCATTTTTGAAGAATCAATCTTTCAAAAAGATATGTTTGCTGGTTTGGATAAGGAAGTCTTGGAAGTGGTGATCTTAATAGTGGCGTTAAATAGGTTTGTTTTGTACCAACTTATCTTACCTGTGTAGGCATAGCCTAGAATTTAGTGCAGCTACTGTATGTATGTAGAGAATACGGAATACTACTCTACTGCCTGGCGCGGCCTATGCCCCTATAGTTTAGGCCTAGGCATACAAACTATATAATAATAATATTTCAAACATTAGACAAACAAACAACACTATTTTAAATAAAGTACATTAATTTACATGTTAATTATTAGGTCCATGGAACTATCTAGGACCTACTACTACTACTACAGCATTACTAAAATGCCAGTTTATTCGTCCTGGAATGTGGATGATACCTTGAAAACTAGCTCTTAAAATTTGCGCGGAAAATGGCTTGGAAAAATGTGCACTGAACTGAACTTCTGCATGATACATTGACAATGGTTATATACAGTATCCAGATTAGTTCAAAGACTAATTTTCGGCATTTGAATATGGGCTTTTCACAGTGATGGTTAATATGTATTTTCAACAAAAATTATCATTGATGATTAGTGCCAGAATGATTAATTCCTTATAAAGATATTGTAATATTAATACTAATTGTTTTTGAATGGTGTAAGAAGTGTCAGTCTGATTTTTGTTAACTAGTCTGTTCAAACCTTTTATTGTACTTCTCTTCTTACAGGAAATACCGACATGTTGGATATCGATGGTCTCTTAACCGACATGTTGGATATCGATGGCTTTCATTTGGTAGGTGTTTAACAGGCTAAAGAAATCTGACAGAAGGGTCATCCCATCTTGCACTGTGTGGGCGATTAGGGACAAGTTCCCAGAAGCTTTGAGGACTGCCCTGGGTTTTTTGATGCTATAGAAGATGATGAAATA
>NW_022697123.1:0-959 GCF_011630105.1 Anneissia japonica
GGAGTATTAAACGTAAACATTAATTATCAAGGTCAAGAGCACTACGGGCGTCTGTACGTTGTTAACATGGTAGACAGCCTTTGTTCGGACGCGAATGGCTGACACACATTAAGTTGGATTGCCAAAATATTCTAGCATTGTCAGAAGAAACTACCCCAGATATCAGTACAGATGCAAAGCTGGGAGCATTAACCCAAGTGTATAGTGCATTATTCACAGATGGAATTGGCGAATTGAAAGGCATAAAAGGGAATTTGACCCTTAAAGAAAATGTCAACCCAGTGTTTCTTAAAGCTAGGCAAGTGCCATATGCTCTACGACCGAAAGTTGAGGCGGAACTAGAGAATCTAGAGCGGGAGAAAATAATATCACCTGTTCCCTTCAGTGACTGGGCTACACCCATTGTGCCTGTACTTTAAAAAAAATGGAGGCGTCAGGCTATGTGGAGATTTTAAAGTGACTGTTAATGCAAACTTGAAGGTAGAACATTACCCACTACCCAAAATTGAAGATGTGTTTGCCACGTTAGCAGGTGGCCAAAAGTTCAGTAAGCTGGATTTGAGACAAGCCTACCTGCATATGGTAATGAATGAGGAATCAAGCAAGCTACTTACCCTCAATACACACAAAGGACTTTACAGGATGAACCGACTAGCATTTGGTGTGGCTTCTGCCCCTGCAATCTGGCAGCGGACAATGGAACAAATTCTCCAGGGAATTCCCAGAGTACAGTGTGTGTTAGACGACATGATAGTTACAGGTCAGGATGATGCGGAGCACCTTGAGAACCTAGAGAGGGTATTCAAAGTTCTCCATGAACGTGGCCTCCGGCTTAATAAGAAGAAATGTGAGTTTTTCAAGAAGAAAGTCGTATTTTGTGGACATGAAATCGATGCGCATGGTCTACATAAAACCCAGGACAAAATTAAGGCAGTCCAAAATGCACCACACCCAGATAA
>NW_022697124.1:0-998 GCF_011630105.1 Anneissia japonica
TTGTTTTAACTAAATTATGAAATAGATTTCAGATGGTAACAATATTCAATTCAATTAAAATCAAAATACATTTTATTGACCATTTATTAAAGTATAGTATATCAAAACGCAACAAAAAGAATAGCATGAAGCACATTGTTTCAATTACAAGATCATGTTGTAATCATGAATATATCACCATAAATGGAAGAAAGAGAATATAGCAGAAAGATATTTTGTTAGTGGAAAGATAGCAAAACAATAATATTTAGGCCTATGATAAACCGATTCACGAACTAAAATATATAGGGCCTAGGCATATTAAATTTTTCGTTTTCGCAACTCCTTCGGCGCTCCATATATTTGTTCGAAATATACCGCGACCGAAACGAAGCGCGACCGAAACAAAGCGCGACCGAAACGAAGCGCGACCGAAATGATCGGCTACCCGCCACGTCGCTACCTGCAGACCCCAGATTAAATGGCCGATCATTTCGGTCGCGCTTCGTTTCGGTCGCGGTATATTTCGAACAAATATATGGAGCGCCGAAGGAGTTGCGAAAACGAAAAATTTAATATGCCTAGGCCCTATATATTTTAGTTCGTGAATCGGTTTATCATAGGCCTAAATATTATTGTTTTGCTATCTTTCCACTATCAAAATATCTTTCTGCTATATTCTCTTTCTTCCATTTATGGTGATATATTCATGATTGCAACATGATCTTGTAATTGAAACAATGGAATTTAGTATGTGCTTCATGCTATTCTTTTTGTTGCGTTTGCATATACTATACTTTAATAAATGGTCAATAAAATGTATCTTTGATTTTAATTGAATTGAATATTGTTACCATCTGAAATCTATTTCATAATTTAGTTAAAACAATAATCATTCAATATTTAAGCTGAATATTTTATACAATATATTTATTTTTCTTGCAGCTTCCAGAGTTTGGATAAAAAATACCAAGAGAATTGAAGGAAACACAAAGAAATAAACGAATAATACGCACATT
>NW_022697125.1:0-1168 GCF_011630105.1 Anneissia japonica
CAAGATCAGTGTTAAGGTGTTTGTGTTTCATACAATTAGAACTGAGAATTGACAGACTTCGTCCACTTATTACAGTATCAAAATATGCGACTGCTATAACGTATTAGAGGTGGAATCTGTATAAAAGTTAAAGCCCCATTCCCGGCAAAATTTCACTAAAAACTGACTTTTTTTAGAAAATATTCATTTGCATTACTCTAATTATTACAAATCATGGAAAAATATTGGCATGAATTTTAGTTTACGCAAAAAAAAAAATGAGAAATACAGACTATTTCTCATAAAATATTACCATTTTCTGGACGAATTCATCGTTACTAGGCAAATTCAGAGGTTGTAGATCGCATCCACTGGAATACTCTCGCTTTTATGTATACTTTTATAGTCAATAAAGTGCGCCCTCTCTAATGAGATTACTTTTGTACTTCGCATCTCGCACAAGTCGCACAATGCGGTCGTTCGGTTAGGCTGAGATATTTTTGTTTAAGTGTCAAAAACTCAGTCAGAATCAGTTTTTTAACAAATTTGAAATAATTCCTATGAAATATTATATTTCATAAGCGTCAATACTAGCAACGGAAAATATCATGTCGGCCGTTTTTTATGTGTGATAACAGAACCTAAAATCGAGGTAAGGCTAGGCCTAGCCAGCAGCGTTGGATAGGCTAATGTTTTCGGCGCCTACGATATTTCTTCTCACGACCTATCGCAAAATCAACATGAAAAATTCATCCGCATTTATATTTTGTGTGGAACACAAAAAATCAAATTTCAGTCTTATTTTACATTTTTTTCATTCTTAGGAATGTCTAAATTCAGTTAAACTAGCAATTCCGTATTATATTTATAAATCTTTATAACATTATACAAAAATTAGATTTTTCTTAAAAATTGAAATTTTGCCGGGAATGGGGCTTTAAGTTGTAATATGCCAACAAGTAACTATCACTTCACTTTCAACTGGATGATAATCACTTACTTATATAAAGTAAGCTACTTGAAGAATAAATTTAACTTTATTTTTTTGCTTATTACCAATATAAAAATTGTGGCTGATGTATAAAAAATTGAAAAATAAGTACTTCACTTACACAAAACTATAATTCATATGGCTATCTGTACGGACCACAATAATATCTTTTATGTATTCCCACTCGTTGATGCAAGA
>NW_022697126.1:0-1758 GCF_011630105.1 Anneissia japonica
ATTTTTTGATTTTCTGGATGATACATCGCAGAACAGGTTCACAGCAAAAGAGGATAGCGTTCCTCTCTCTCTCAGCTGAGTATGTATACTACATTTAATAATAATAATATTATTTCGCCCACTGTTTCTACAGTTTTGAAGGTTTATCTTATTAGGGGCCAAGTTTACAACTTTATGCCAAAATTATAAAATAAATACTTTCTGAAATTCTGTTCGGCTTCATCATATTCATTTACTACGCTAGGATATCAAAATAAACAAGAAAAAAGTACTAGGCCTAGCCTAGAGTAGGCCAAACAATAAATGTAAATAAATAGCATCATCCTACTATTTTTCATAAACATGATCGATTTTGCAAGTTCCGTCGGGTCGTCCGTATTGGTTGAAAGCTGCGATGGGGTAGGAGTAGGCTGGCTAGTATGGTTAAGCAGCTCCAGCTTTTTTGACGAACTGTTTGGCTCAAACTGAGTCTGCAGACTAGGCCTATGGCTAGGCTTAGCTTTACTTGCGCCAGGCCTAGACCAAGGCGCTGAAGACGGCGTCGTAGTAGTAGGCCTAAGAGGAGTTGCATCTCTTGTTCTTCTCCGATTCATAATATTAATAACGTAGAAAGCTGAGATTCAATCTTAATTACAGTTAAATTAACTCAAAATGATAATCCATATTAGTTAGGTCAATTCTAAATCCTTGTAAGAGATAGAGAGTGAACCTAGCAGACCAAGTTCTAGGCTAGGCTGAAAATGGCACACACCCGGCACCGCCGCCAAAAATTTGAAATTTGGTGTTGTTTGGTGTGTGGTCGATAACGTTCGCGTGTGTCGTGTTTTGATGATGTTTGGTGTCAATTCTAGAGGGCGCTCGCGAATCAAGCAAATCTAAAGCAAAGTAGAGTTCCTATATAGAAGCAAAGCAAACTAGAGTTCTTATATAGCAAACCACAGCCGTAGATAGAGAGAGCAGGGAGTTGTCTAAATAACAACTCCCTGGAGAGAGTTTGGCCAACTTGGCGCATGGAGTGACGCCATGTCGTTACCAAACAGCCCAGGCACATGCGCACGTATAGCTTTAATACATGAAAATATTGTAACAATTGTGATTTATTAGTCAGTCAATTATGGGTAATCATTGCTACAAGCATAGCCCCCCCCCCACCCGTCGGGGAAGACGATAAATTTTGTCGGGGAACAAATAAAAAAAATATTTACATGTAATATTACGTTTAGCCACCATATTGTTTGTGTTAACTTTTCATCATCATCACAACAACAACAATAACAATAATAATAATAATAATAATAATAATAATAATAATAATAATAATAATAATAATAATAATAATAATATTAATACTAATACTAATACTAATAATAATAATAATAAAATAATAATAATAATAATAATAATAATAATAATTCAATGAGACTAATTAAAAATAACTTGCGTTCTGTTATGACAAATGCTCATTTAGATAGCCTCATGATGGTTGGAATACATCATGATAGGTGAAGCAACCTCGACCATGACAGCGTGGTTGACAGATATTTCCAAAATATAGAATTTCACTTTCAAGAATGAGGATTTGAAAATAAATTAGATGGTTACATTGCATAGGCCTACCCTTTGTTTCTTGCTTTATTCAAAATGTTTTGGTTTTGAAAGCTGATTTCAACATTAGAAAGCATAGCCTACATGAAGTCATATAGTAACTCGATGCCTATCAATTAAGTAATAAAAATTCGCCATAATTAATCAAATATC
>NW_022697127.1:0-527 GCF_011630105.1 Anneissia japonica
ATAACAGTATTTAACATTGTATTATAGTAAAATAAATGTATTAGGTATAACCTAACACCTAACACAGTCAATAAAGTGCGCCCTCTCTAATGAGATTAGTTTTTGTACTTCACATCTCGCACAATGCAGTCGTTCGGTTAGGCTGAGATATGTTTGTTTAAGTGTCAAAATCTCAGTCAGAATCAGTTTTTTAACAAATTTGAAATAATTCCTGTGAAATATTATATTCACAAGTGTCAATACTAGCAACGGAAAATATAATGTCGGCCGTTTTTATATGTGATAACAGAACCTAAATCGAGGTAAGGCTAGGCCTAGCCTAGCAGCATTGGATAGGCTAATGTTTTCGGCGCCTACGATATTTCTTCTCACGACCTATCGCAAAATCAACATGAAAAATTCATCCGCATTTATTTTTTGTGTGGAACACAAAAAATCAAATTTCAGTCTTATTTTACATGTTTTCATTCTTAGGAATGTCTAAATTCAGTTAAACTAGCAATTCCGTATTATATTTATAAATCTTT
>NW_022697128.1:0-2854 GCF_011630105.1 Anneissia japonica
AAAATCTTGTAAATTTTCCGAATTTCATCAAACATGTGTAGATGAAATAAGAGATATTATTTGCGCAAAATCACTGAAGACATGTATTTTGGATCCTTTACCTTCCTCCGTTTTGAAACCATGTTTACCTACCATTATTCCCTATCCTGAATTAATTGTTAATAATGTTTTTGCTACTTTTAATTTTCCTTCATGTCTGTTGTTGTTCTTTTGTTAAAGAAAACTGACCTTAATGAGAATGAATTTAAGAATTATCGTCCTGTATCCATGCTGCCTTTCGTTGGTAAGCTTATTGAGAGGATAACGGTGATGTTAAATAAGTATCTGTCTACAGTACTAACAATCTTCTTCCATCTGTTCAGTCTGCTTACAGAAAAAACATGTAGTGTTGAAACTGCTCTGCTTTCTATTACTGATAGTGTGTTGAGGTCACTTGATGTAGGAAAAGAGTAATAGTTGTATTATTAGATTATTCATTGGATTTGAAATGGTTGATCATCTTTTTCTTTTTAGGGTATTGACTGAAAGTTTCAGGAAAAAGGATAATGCTTTTCGGCTTTTGTGGAATTATCTACAGTCATGTAGCTGTTCAGTTAGAGTTGGCTCCTGTTTTTCAACTCCCATTTCACTTGATTTTTGTGTGCCGCATGGGAGCGTTTTGTTATTACCTCATTTAATTTAAATTTCCATTTCTTTGCTGATGATGTCCAGCTTTGGAAAGAAGTAAATCTTAATGATGGTAATGACATCAAGTTGACTATTACCTTGTTTGAATCCTGTTTAACAGAAATTTCTGTGTGGTCCCTTAAACTTAATTGTAGTAAAACTGAACTTAATTGTTATTTCTCCAAAGTGTCAATTTGTGCCTGTCTGTAATATTCAAATTAACTGCAATAATACTATACTAAGCCCCTCTGCTAATGGTCAAAATCTTGGAGTCATTTTTGGCAAGAATTTGGATTTCTCTATCTACATTCCATCTATCTGAAAATCTGGTTATTTCCATCTTCATAGAATTTGTTCCATTAGGCCTTATCTTACATCTTCTGCTACTGCCACATTAGTACATGCATTTATTACATCTAAGATTAATTTTTGTAACTCGCTTCTTTTTGTCTTCAGGTAATCTTAGGCGTCTTCAGCTTCTTCAGAACTCTGCCGTCCATGTTGTCACTATGACTAGGAAATTTTTTCATATCACCCCAATTCTAAAAAACCTCCAATGGCTTCCTGTCAGCCAAAGACAAGATCCTTCTTCTCACTTTCAATTCCATCAATGATCCTTGCGCCTTCTTATCTCTCCTCACTGGTCCATCTCAACATCACTTCTCGGCCAACCCTTCTTATTGTAACATGCTTCATGTTCCATGTGTCAGACATGTACGTACTGGCGAGCGATCCTTCTTTTTCTCAGCTCCTGCACTTTGAAATTCGCTCCCTGCTAATCTTCGTAATATCACTTTTCCTCCGTTATTTTTTACTCAACTTAAAACCTACCTTTTTTTGTAATTTTCACTAATCAGTTCATGGGATTCTTCTGCTGCTGTTTTTTCAATTTTTCTCCCAGCGCTGGTAGCAACTTATTTTTTAACTGTAGTAGGCGCTTGTTTTTTATCTAAGTGGTATACCGCAAACATTAATATATATCACTATTTTTGTCATTTAAGATTAGACCAACTTTACAGTGCCCAGCAGCCCATGGAGTTGGAACTGATACCTCAAGTCTTGCATTCTCCTTTGACCATAACCTGTTGGCCTCAAGAGGCGGTAAGTGTTCTCCTAATACACATACTGTTGGTCAAGTGAGTGCTGTTATTGTATAATACGATTGGTTGAAAAATTTAATTAAAATATGAATTACATGGTGATAGAATAGTAGTATAAAAAGTATATAAAGTAAAAAACAGCAGCACTTTTGAGATAGATGGTGATAGAACAAACACACTAGGAGGCGGAGCAAGTGGTAAGTATAGGGCTAGAATTTAAGGGTTATTTGGTCGCACTTGCAACCTGATTTTCTAAGGTGCGACAAGGAATTCAACTTTGTCGCGCTCAGTGCGACAAGGTCATTTGATTGCGCGAGTAGTTTTTGTAGGCGGCAGGAAGGTCGTTTTCCTCCAAAACCCAATTATTTACAACTTGTAAAGCCAATGATTTTCAGTCAGGCAGTACACAAGACATGCTATCATTTATTTTACATGTACTGTATCAACCAATCAGCATGACCTAGACTGTTAAAGTATGACGTCATACACTAAAACCGTGTCGATGTGCGCTCATCTTGCTTCTTGGTCAATAAGCGATCTCCGTCAAAGTGAAGGAGACTGATACAAAAACATCGGATTGCACGATTTTTTCACTATTTTATTGAGTGCTACTGTTACCTGTACCTCCTAGTAATTGTGAACGTTTCCTTAACGTATTTGTTCATAAAATAGAATATTTACCGAAATTTCGAACGATCATATTGTATTATTGACTCATACGATGTAAACGGCCCAGCATCAAGCGATAATAAAAATTAACACTAAATAGATCATAAATAAATACAATTGGGCATCATCTGGATGATTATATTCAAAGTACTATTAAGGCAGACATCTTTTATTGAAAACCAAACGAATTACCTAAACCTCATACATTATGAAACAAGATTACGCTCACATGGCTGATGATAACAAAGGGTAATACTCTTTGATGATAACCTCTGCCAGACTTCATGGAGCAGCTATAGTTTAACAACATGCATCTCAATGAGCAACATCTCGAAATTTACAAAAAACAAACAAACAAACGTAGGTCTCACAACAAATTTTGAAACCTAATGAAATTAAATAATATAGAAAGCAATATT
>NW_022697129.1:0-4203 GCF_011630105.1 Anneissia japonica
TTACCTTAAAAGCAGTATTCTTCAGAGTAGCAATACATTACAGTAATTCTTCAATTATTACAGTTTAATAGGCCATCAGCTGTACAGCTAAAAGTGCCTGGAAAGTGACATGTGTCCCGGCAAAATATGGACCAGCTGATTTTTGCAGTATACACTTTCCAACACATCAAGAGGCATGTGTAAAAAGCTCTCAAAACCTGTCATCGGTACATTTTAATATACCTGATTATGCTAAAAACGCACACTTTTTGCATTTGACCCCATGTTTAGAGGTCATTAAAATCATGGCTAAATTTCTGTAATAATTGAGTGTCCAGAATCCAGCAGAAAAGACAGTTCACAACAGATAGAGAGATTTTGGTTTCATTATTTATTTCTTATGACTTAAAAAAATAAACTGAAAAACTTCAAAAAAATGAAGTAAATTTGTCTTTTCTTCAATACCATGCAAAGTTCCGAGATCATGCTAAACAAACTTTAATCATCGAGTGTTTGGATTTCAACAGCAAAGACAGTTCCTAACAGATATACAGGTTATCGTATCGTTATTTAATTATTAAGAGCTTCAAAAATAAAATTAAATACCTAAAAAAAATGAAGAAAATGTCTTTTATTAAAAATCTCGTACAAAGTTCTGAGGTCAATAAAATCGTACCAAACAGAATATAATCATTGAGTGTTTAGATTCCTACAGCAAAGACAGTTCCTAACAGATAGAGAAACTCGCTTATCGTCTCGAGCGTTAAGTTCTTTATGTTACGTTACATTTTTGTATTTTCTATATTTTAATAAAGGTACTGTAATTAAATTGTCCTCATCATCAACTTCTTCATAAATAAACACCTTAAATACTATAGAAATAAATCTAACACATAATTACATAAATAATGCTTTTCGTACTCCTGTGTCCTGCTTTACATCTTATAGTTAAAAATTGCTTATCTTCTCGTACGTTAAGAAAGTTCTTCATGTTACGTTACATTTTTGTATTTTCTATATTTTAATAGTACTGTAATTAAATTATCCTCATCATCAACTTCTTCGCCTTTCTCTAAAATACGCCATAAATACAATTAAAAATTAAATCTAAAAAATATTTACATAAATAATGCTTTCCGCACTTCTGTGTCTAATACCCAATTCACACGTGCAGAAATCTTACCAAATGTAACCAAAAGTAACATTTTACGGCATGTGTGAAAGTACCTCCGTGTAATATTCTTGTAAAATTTTGGAACGCCTCGCTGAGGCTGGTAAAGCTTCCGAGATGTAGCATGAATGGTTCTGCGCATGCGCAGGAATTTCATCACAACAATAATCTACTGTGTTTTGCGGGGTTCTTTGAATTTTCTTCCTTCTGCAGACGATTCCGATCCACTAGAAATAGATAGGCCTAGTTTTTCTAAATGATGGATGAATTACCCTTGTTATTGATGTTAATTAGTAAAGGTAGAAGAAGAAGGTATACATAAATGAACGTCGGGATGGTGTTAGTAATATTATTACTAGTATTACCCCTGGTTAGTAGTAGTAGTACTGTTAAGGGCATTGATTGCTTTGAATGTTTACTGTGATGGTGAGTTCAACAGTCCATCTGTGACAGGGGTTCTCAACTAGGCCTAGGCTAGGCCTGTATAGCAGTAGGGGCAAAAATGATTCATTGAATAAACACTGAATAAACACGACCTTGGCATTTCCTTACAGATGCGTGTAAATGCTTTATATCTCGGTAGGAATAACTCGGGAGATGGCTTGGTTATAATTTGTTTATCTTAGATTTGTATACTGTATATTAAATGGTATGATTATTGTTTAAGAGAAAGAAAAAGCCAATGGATCTGTAAGCAAGTCATCAATGTCGCTATCATCACCAATGTCTATGATGTTCTCAAATGATTAAGTTACAACATTAGTTGTTTCAACATTCTTGCAATTTACAGATTTACACTAATAAGTACAAGGCAAATTGCCTTTATTGCAGGAATATTTTCCTGTTTTACACTTGCCTTGCTTGCATCCACAGTGTACAGATTGCAATAGGATTTCAGGTGTTGAAGCCTTTGTTGAGCAAGTGATGATTAGCTCTTCATCCTGAATTTGCTACCCTGACCATTTGGGGATGGTGGATTAATTTTTGCACTTAATGACTTTCGTTGAATAGAAGCTTGGAAATTAGACCGCTTTCAATGTTTAAAAGTGCATCTTTTGTAGGCGGAAGACTCTGTTCCAAAAACGACGAGGTTCAGAAAACTTTGTATCTGGCAACTTTACATCAGATATCTTTACGGTATATAGTCGACAAACAAATCTTTCTAGAACTGCAACAGTTGAATCCTGTAGTGGACTTCAAGGGCAACTCAATCTCCTTTTTGAATATGCATGAATTTGACTCATCTGCTTTTAGCTTGGCTGCTTGTAATAGTACACCTAAACAAAAGTAAAAATATAAAATTCATTTTAATGATAGATATATTATATTCAGAGATGTGTATAAGAGACAGAGACAGTTCCTAACAGATCGCCTAGCCCCTACATAGTATTACATTTTATTGATTGGCAGCATCTGTAACCATGCTGTAACTAGGATAACCAATTAAGAAAAAACTATGCAGGAATGCATTACAAGGTCAGAAATCATGAAGGCTAGGATAGTATCCAGGGTGGTGATGGTGGAATTCATAATGGTCAACTTGATAGTATTATAGTCATACCAGTCCATCAGGCGAACACGTCTTAAATACAATAAATTCAGTTGGAAAATCCCAAAGACCAAACCAATACTTACTAGGTGAAAAGTCTATAATATATATATATTTCAACACATGTATTAATCGTAAGTAAACCGTGTGTGAATACCCCGCCGCAAAATGGAACATTAAAAAATCGCGAGGAGAGCAGGCGATGCTCTGCAGATACAGTAGTTTGTATCGGGATCGGGATGAAGATAAAAATACAGTAGCGCATTTGTTTTATATAACGGGCCGGGGTTATTCCCTATACCTAAATTCCATAAGACATTTATTTTACAATTACTGTACCTTACATTTACTGTATCTTACAATACAATTTAATTTACTTTATTTAAAAAAGAACTAACAAAACCTGAGAGAGTACTTAAACATTAGTTGCTTGTCGACGTTACCACATGTCTTAACAATAGTGAGGAATGTGAGTTGAGTCACATGTAAAATAAACTACACAAAGTACCGCTATGCAATGTAAACATGAGTCACTTGGCGGGCGTACTTAGCGTGTGAATTTCTGCATTGCCAAATGTATGAGTCGCTTGTTGACGTTCACAGCAATGTTTGTAAAACGGCGACAGCTTAAAATGATTGAAGTTTTACGTCAAGAATTTGACTTCCACTTACGAACTAACAATTAATGGAAAACAGATCAATTTGGCACATAAAATATGTTCGAATTTCGTTTTTATTGGACTTAAATTTATTAAAGTTAGAGCAGATATTAACCATTGTAAATATAGGTAAAATGAAGTGACATGAAAATAATTTCGAATTTGACAATTTTTCGACTTAGGCGCATTCGACTTAGGCGCATTCGACTTAGGCATATTAGAATCAGTTAAAACTAATTTTTCATTTTCAATTAGTTTTTTGATCTAGATATGAAGGACACGTTTAAGCTTATATTCAACATTCTTGTAAATGGTGATGGAATAGTTACACGACGATGTGCAGTGGATCTATTTATAGACCTACTGAAAGACCAGCAGATACAGAATGCGTTATCAATGTAAGTGTAGAGACATTGGTAAAGTAGTGGAGTTAAATAGCTCAAGTGGTGGTTAAGATGCTTGCCTTCAAATCCCAGGTCCTGGGTTCAATTCCTGTTTAAATTTCTCACGACCAAAACAACTCGTCACACTACTTGTGTTCATTGGCAAGACTGCATTTGCCTCTCTTCACCCACGAGTAAATAGGTACCTGGGAGAAGGTGAATTACATGCATAATGCTCGGTTTCCATAGAATCACCCTATCGGCGGCAGTCGCCGACGGTTGTCGGAAGGGTGAACCTTGTTCGACTTCGCCGATTGCGTTTCAGGCGTATTTGGTTGCCTTCCTGAATGTGTCATTGCAGCTTGGAATGCACCCTCATCCGTCTGCAACGTAATTGGCAAAGTTGAACCAGGTTCAACCTTCCCAACAACTGTCGGCGACTGTCGCCGATAGGGTGAGCGA
>NW_022697130.1:0-4110 GCF_011630105.1 Anneissia japonica
TACCAAAAATATCTATTCAATATTCTGTTAACTATTATATAAATAAGTTTATATTTTTGGATAATATTTTTTTTTTTTAATTTGCAACTTGTATTGTTGTTAAAATAATAACTCAATAAGAAATCAGATAGTAATTGCTCCCCCCCCCCACTTTTTTTGTACAATTTGCCTTTCATATTAATCAGCACTCTTTTCAATTGTTGTTACTAATTTACTTTAAATCTGTCAACTTCATCTGATTGGTGATGTGTTTTTATATTAAATATTCAAAATAAATAAATTTGTTAAAAAATAGATCAAACGAAAAATAAAGAAATGTTTTAATACCTTTCGACAATAATTTAGAATATCGTCATGGCTTTTCATGCATCCGGCTGATGTGTTCATATCTGGAACCCACTGACCTGTAACCATGTCAATATGCATATTAACGTTCCCGCAGTTCATTGCGATGCGTGGTTCAATACGTTTCCCATATAGTCCAGGTACAAAGGTTAAAGCCTGAAAAAAAAAACAATGTTTACAATGTAAAATTTCAAAATAATTAACAGAAATATTATAATGCCATTCTTAATAGGAAAATAAATTTATACATGAGTTGTGTGATTACGCTTTATGTATCTCACTGATCGAGAGCATCCCCTTTGACATATTTGAGGAGGTCCCTAACTATATTACTTTCATGACTAATTACATTGCTAATGTACAGCGACCATTAGTAGCGGTAAACCTACAACTCAACAGCGAAATGTACACCTTTTTGAACATGCCTCTTAATCTTCCGTCGTAACCACATAGATGGTTACGACATTTCTCCACCTTAATCACGTTTGATCAGGAAAGTTGCAAATTTCTACACGTTCCTGATGCGCACATAGACACACGCTTAATAATAAACACATTGGTACTTGCAACTAAGTGCTATCTTCATAATATTAGTCTTCACTACTCAAGGTTGCCATGTATGTCATTCAGATTACATATTCATGGTATAACAGATATTTATTTTATCACAGCTTACAAAATTAGCAATTGTTATTGCTTAATAAACCAAATACAGTAGAAACCCTCATTTACGAACCCCGATTTAATGAATTCCCGATTTTACGAACGTAAAATAAAGGTGATGACGTCATAAAAATTTAAGCGAAAGATTATAAAAAAAAAAATCTGCTCGAATTGTAACTGTTATTAGCATGCATACAACACAACACACAATAATATACAGTACTATGTAGTTCTTAAGTGAAGGAGGCTCTCTCTAACAGGCCTCTTCAAAGTCAGTGTTTTTTATGGCTTCACACATGTGCATGCGACAAATTTTACTTCTCATTCAAACATCGTTTTCAGCTTTAAAATTCAACATAGTGCTTGATTGTTTTATTGAATGATCAATATATATAATAAACAAGTATCTATGGAAGTTGTGTTGGAGTAAAATCCACAATCTAGGTATTTAAGAAGGTAAAAATGTCCGATAAAAATAAATTTGTGTAGGGCATAGAGTGGGATCAGAATGCTTAGAAGCTGCCAACTGTAGGCCTAGCCCCCCTCAGACTTAGCTGCGTAGGCCTAGCCGAGGCCTATTTTATGCCAGTGTAAGTAGTACCAGTGCAAAAATATAGTAATATAGAATTTGGGTCAACCCCGATTTTACGAATACCCGCATTTACGAACAGTTCTGGGCCCGTGCCGTACGTAAATGGGGGGTTCTACTGTAGATATTTACTTTGGTGAAAACATATTTTGGCCTTACAGTAGGTCCTAGGATAAGAAGTATCTAGCATATGATTTGCACTGTTAAGCAATTAATTTAGTAACTGAATCAAATCTCTTAACACATTATAAACTTTCTAAGGTTTCTATAAAGTGCAGTGAAGTGAAGAAAAATATATATAGACTGCTTCTGATTGAGACCTTGAAAATTCTGGTACTTCAATGCTCTGATGAAAACCAAGCTAAAAATCATTCGAGTTGACTATGGCTACGGTCACACTAGAGTCTCAAGCCTGGCTTGACTCACCGCTGGTGAGATTTTCGTAATGTGACCGCACCTGGATCGACTCGCGCCTGGCGTGACCTCGATCTCAATCTACCTATCTCGATCCCGGCTGTACCCAGATTGACCCTGGCGTGAGCAGGATTGACATTTCCTCGTCGGCTGTCGACCAATCAGTCGATGACGCCATTGTGTTTAGAAGTTCTTGAATAAAAAACCCGCGGCAATCATCAGTTGTCATTTATAAATGCACTTATCAATTCGAAAACTAGCATCGCCATTACATCCGAGCCTAGGTCATCTAGATTCGCGCGCAGGACCGGTATTTTGATTGTAGTGGCGCTCTAAATTCCTGTTTCGACTTTCCTAATTTGGAGGTCAATCCAACTAAATTCAGGTAAAGTGTGACCAACCCAGAATTTCAAGCCTGGCTTGAAATTTCACCCACGGTGAGTCAAGCCAAGCTTGAGACTCTAGTGTGACCGTAGCCTAGCTGTTTCTAGCGCAGTACATACGGTACTTTCAATTTACTGAGCAGCATATTTCCCTTATTTAATACACATTATAAAGCAAACTATATACATACATTTGGGTTTGCTTTGTGTGTTTACATTTTGCTGAAGTTGTAGTTCTTTTCATTTTTCCTGAAAAAATTCAATTGTATACAGTATAGCAGTTACTGTCCCCATTTCATGTTCAATTTCAAACTGAAACCTACATAATTTCATGAAAAGTAATATTTCAATGTGTTATAGGAATGCTATTCAATGTATTCAATACATTCACATGTTTTATGACAGGTGATTTTCCTCATCCTAATCAGCAATCCCATTGATAACGAGGGCATTAATCACGCATGAACTTAATATCAAAGCCAGATTCGAAAATCGTTTTTTAAGACTTGTCATTGAATAATCTAAAAAATCATCCAGTGTTCTCCCTAGCATCATGGGCAAGCGTCATGGTAAGTGTTAAGTCCACCATAGTTGGGACTGACACAAGGTATTTTTGATAATTAGGAGGCACTGAAATGTACTAAATTGCACTTTAAGACTGTATAAAAGCAGGAAACAGTTAAATAATTAAACTGTTCCCTGATAAAAGCATCACGGAAGATGTTCCAAGCATCATGGAAAACTATCAAGCATCATGGTACCATGATGCTTCAAGGGCCAGGGGAGAACACTGTCACCTTTAAGGTTTTACATGTACTATATTGCATGCTGAAGGGAAAGTATTTAAATACATAATTTGAACAAGTTAAAACTGATGAGCAATATTTACCAATGTTTATTACAACTTCAAGTGGCCTTACAAATACAGAATGAAAGTCCTAACACCATGTTTAGGCCAAGAAAAATGAATTTGTTTCTTGCCCCAGCCTGCTTCATTAATTTTGCTGCCACGTTAATTCTCCCATCCCACCCCTTCCAATATTGAAATACATAAAGTTTGCTGGAACAGAAGAATAATTGCTGATTTTCATATTTTTCTATTTATGGCCTGTGTAGGTTGAATAAGTTTTTTCTCAGCATAGCAGCTTGAGCTAAAAAACTTTCTTTTTAAAAATATCTAATGAGAATTAAATTAAGTATGGCTTAGGAGTTAAATTTCTTTTTAGAATTCTTTTTATTAGTCAATATACAGTTTTTTAAATTATTGCATGTCAAACTGCAAACCCACTGTTATATTTTAAAAAGTGATAGCATTTTTTATTACCTTTTCTAAGCTGCCTTCTAATAGTAGTCACAGTTCGAAAGAAATAATGGACCAATTTGCATTTATATTTTTGAGAAATTGCAAACAGTTATAGGTTTTGTAACAAAATACTGCAGACTATTTTTATATTCTGCATCAAAACTACGCTCAGATTTTTAAAGGCGGCACACGGCTCGGTTCTATATTCATTTTTTACAGCATGCCTGTCTAAAAAGAACATCCATCCAGAAGGCCATGCAAAGCATACACACTAACTACGGTACACAAGGTTTTAACAAGAAAATAATGAGAAAAAGAATGAAACAAGAGCTTAGACGAGCTTGTGAAAATACTCTGTTCACCTACAGTAGAATTTAAGATTCCTAGGCTCCATGTTTTACATGACTCAATGT
>NW_022697131.1:0-753 GCF_011630105.1 Anneissia japonica
ATTTTGAACTACAATAGGCCTACTTTAACATGTTTTTGCTTCAAAAATTTCATTTGTGGAAAGAAAGCGACTTATGGGTGGGGGCGAGATTTTTTTAGGAGGCCGTGAGATACGTCACTAACTGGAGAAACTATAACTATCTAAATTAATGGACAATTAATATAGCAATGTGGAGACTGATACTTAAGCATAATGCGCAGGCACAGATAAATTCATGCATTTGTGTGCTACGTTAAAGGCATTCATAATTATAAAGTGGCAATTCGGTTTCGCTACCAATCCTTAACCAGGGTACCGTGTTGTTTGGTAAAGAAAAATGTTATGCGAATTTAATTTATTACCGTATTTAGCTTAAAATATGTATAGAAAGTGAGAAATAGTATATATAGTTACTTATTACTTCAACTTGTTACTTGTATAGCGTCCTTCTTTTCAGTTAAAGCGCTGTAAGCGACTCGCCACAATAAGTCAAAAACATCCCCCTGTTAAAAGCTTGCATAGAACCAAACCCAAGAAAAGTGTGCTAACCTAACTAATGCAATAAAGCTGTAGAAAAATAAGAAAACAAACAAAAAATAAACAAATACGATCTAAGCAAGGTGAGAGGAACTATTGAAAAAGGTGCGTTTTTAGATGGGTTTTGAACTGCCTAAGCGAATCACAAGATCTGAGAGAATTAGGCAGACCATTCCAAAGTTGGGCAGCGATTGAAGGGAATGAATTGTCACCAATACGTTTATGGTAGACCGGTCG
>NW_022697132.1:0-891 GCF_011630105.1 Anneissia japonica
TAGAGGTCTTTCCGACTCTCTCGAGGCCCATGAAAACTGTCCTTCCTTGATTAACCTCTGCTTCTTCCTCAGCTAGAGCATCATTAAAAGCTTCCATTGCTTCGTGCCCACGTGCCAAGATTTCCATTGGAACATTCCCCGCTTTAAGTATAAATATTTCTGATTTACACATTGAATTACCTTATGAAACTTGTTATATATGAAAAGAAACCGATAATATTATTGAGGCCTGCAATGTCGTTATTTACTAGAGAGGTCTTTAACCTATTCATTCATCTGTAGGCATACACCTTTTTCATAGTTACATTTCTTTCCCCATAACAATATTCTTATCAATGGTGCGACGATTACGTTGATTATACCCATTTGTGATTACGGATAGCAGTTTAACCCAGATTAAAGCAACTTGCAAAACAAAAAAGAAGGATTAAAAATTATTTATTCCAAAAAGAGGAGGAATAAATTACGATGGGGAACAGAAAAAATATAGGCCTAGAGTATTAGTTTTATTTTCATCATTGAATAAATGTTTTACAGTATTATATTCAATGATTCACTGAGTGATATTGCTATCATTCTGTGGGAATCAAGCATAAAAAACGCTGTAAAACATCACAAAGCGCAACCAACAGCCCCCTGGATCACTAATCAAAATACTGTAAATAATACCACTTAAAGATTAGGTTTCTTATTTAATGTGTTTAAACATTAAGTACTGTATGATACACATAAATGACACATAAAAAATGAATGTACATTTGGTGTTTCATGAATTTCATACTAAATATACAGTAAAGCCGTGTTACGGTATAGAACAATGTAAAGTAAATGACAGCAGCACTTTTGAGACTAACAATATATACTTTATTCTCTAGCTTTCGTCCACACAGT
>NW_022697133.1:0-1828 GCF_011630105.1 Anneissia japonica
CACATCTCTGATGCTAAACAGGAAGAGCTGCGAAGTGCAACGAAAGAGGATCGCACTCTACAGATATTAATTAACGCAATATTTAAGGGATGGCCAAAAACTCCAAAGTCGTGCCCTTCAGAAATATGAAGTTATTTTACTTTCAGAGATGAACTCTCAGTAGACAATGGAATAGTTATGAAAGGACATAAAAGCATAATTCCTACCTCTCTCCAGTCATCATATACACAAATACTACACAAAGGACATCCTGGAATAAAAGCTACAAAACGCAGAGCACATGAAATTGTCTATTGGAGATCAATGTGCGATGACATAAAAAATGTTGTGTCATCCTGCCAGGTATGTAATGCCCTAAAGTCACATCAAGCCAAGGAGCCCTTACTTTTACATAACATTCCAGATCTACAATGGACGATTGTTGCCACAGATATATTTGAGTGGAACAATAAGCATTTCCTGGTACTCGTAGATTCCTATTCCGGATGGTTTGAAGTGAATACTTTAACTGACTTAACATCAGCCACGGTAATAGTGAAACTGAAGCGTCACTTTGCTACCCATGGTACACCACGGATTCTCATAACTGACAATGGAGGTCAGTATTCAGGTCAACAATTCAAACAGTTCGCATCAGAATGGAACTTTGTTCACATCACGAGTAGTCCTGAACATGCCCAATCAAATGGCCTTGCAGAGAATGCGGTAATTAAAGCAGGCAAAGATGTTGTTAGAAAAGACACAAAGAGATGGATCAGATATCTATCAAAATCTTCTGAACTTACGCAATGTGCCAAGAGATAATGTTCTCAAATCACCGGCACAAAGACTACTATCACATTCAACTAGAAATCCTCTCTACACAAACAAATTCTTACAGACACCAAAACCAATCAATACAAAAGTTGTAAGAAATCAATTAGAAATGAAGAGAAACTAACAGAAGCGCTACTATGACAAAAAAGCACAGGCAAGCGCACTCCCAGCGCTCCAACAAAACCAGAAAGTTCGAATAAGAACAAAGAAAGGACATGATCGCCTGGGAACGATCAGCAAGATTCTTGAACAGCCAAGATCATATATGGTCAATACCGGTGAAACGCAAATAAGAAGAAACAGAAAATATCTGCTTCCTGTAACAGAAAACAAGCCGATACAAAAAACTGTTTATATACCATTACAATTCCAGGACACACAGCCGATACACAACCCAAAACTACAAATGCAAATTCAGCCTCGTGAAGAACTACCACAAAATCCAACACAGATTCAGCCAACAAGAACCCGAAGTGGACGAACTGTCAAACCAAATCCCAACTGCAATAGCTCCATGTTTGCACAGTAATTAAAAAAATAAAAAAGAAATGCAAGCGTTGATTGAACATTGATTGGATTACTGAACGTTGATTATTGAACATTGATTTAATTGCTGAAAGTCGATTATTGAACATTGAATGAACATTGATTATACATTGATTATTGAACATTGATTGAACATTGGTTGATTTGCTGAACATTAAATAAACATTAATTATACATTGATTATAGACCATTGTTATTGGATTGGAATTTATAAGTAAAATGGAAATTAAAAATTGAACAGGAATTTAAGATATTAATTAATATGTTAGAAAAGATCACAATTGAATGAATAACACAATCACACTTTTGACTTAAAACGTTTTATTGTTCTCATGTTTAAAAAAAATAAAAATAAAAACCTAAGTCGTAGCTGGCGACAACTTCTGGGAGAAGAGCCGAACAACGACTCCGATCCTCATCAAAAAAACTATCATGATGACGGTGACTCGGCTGAATTAGGAATAAT
>NW_022697133.1:1893-5602 GCF_011630105.1 Anneissia japonica
GATGATAACGAGTAGATGGTCAATGGCTGACTGAAGACGCAGACGATCCAGGGTATCAGTGGCTAACGGATGATCAAATCATCAGTGGTGTGGAAACATCGCAGGAGCACGATTCATCTTATGATGAACAAGAAGTTAGTCACCTCCTAAGAGTCAATGCATCAACAGATTTTAATGCTGCTGACAACCTGCTGATGTGACTGGAAGATAAGGGGATGTGGATTATATTCACCTAATGCAAGTGAGGAAATGGCGAGATGAAGCTGCCAAACAGAGGTTCAACAATTTAAGACAGAAGTCGATGACGGATTATTTTCCCCGACAGGAATTGTACTGAAGATGGTGAAAAAAAAAAAAAAAAAATCACCACCCCTCCACCCCCAAATAAAAAAAAAAAGAAAATAAATAAGAAGGGATACTTTCAATTGGTATCCCTCATTTATGAATAAAGACAGAAGCGATATATCATCACAACTTGCACTTTTTACACGCGTACCGGTACATGTTCATTTGTAAAACCGTCCATTGGTTTCATATTTGTTTGTTTTTGTTCATAAATATTTTGTTCATTACAAAATTATTCATTCGTCTACACAGTAGGCCTATCATTTGTCTATGTCCGGCCGATACGTTTGTTATTTGTTTGAGAAATGTCAGTCTTATTCGTTCCTTTATGAATTTGTTCATGTCCGTCTTATGTTTTCGTTATTTAATTTTTTTTTTAATCTTGTCCGTCATATCGTTCATAAATTCGTTCATGTCCGTCAAATGTGGTTGTTGTTTTATTTGTTTAAATCATACGCATCCTTTGCGTTTGTAATTTATCCGTTGGAATAGAATAAAATAGAACATTTATATAGCGTCGGTATCCGCCAAATATGACGCTCATGGCGCTTCTGAAAGTGTTTCATCAGTTATATGCAGCACAGAAAAGAATCACGTCTTATACGTTCGTTCGTGTATTGCGGACTCGCGATCAAATTCTAGCAGCAGTGCTGCGGCTGGTTCACAATGCTAAATCCCTGGAGCGTGCTTAGCCATTCAGCGCAAAGCATAAATCCATCTGCGCAACAAGCCCATGGTTTAACGAATGATCGTCGCCCATGCGGAGTACTTCTTGATTTGCAAGACGACATTAGACCGCTGTCATCGTTAATAGCAACAGTTGGTTAACATCAAAGGAGCGCATAGCTGTGGTTGACAAACTTTACAGGACGCGCGTCTGGGAATGAATTTGGTTTACGCTTATGAACTTTGTAAACAATGAATAGGGTTTAGATAAGAAATGACGGAAAATATATGCAATTTAAATGAATCATTTGTACGTATTATTTTTAATGACACCTTTTCATTGGTAGGTAGGGAGCATGGGAGGAGCATAGACCTGATTGTTTAATTAATTGATTGAAACATAATTAAGTGAAATGTAATGTACATTTCAACAATGGCTTCTGCCTTGAAAAGACCAATTCCATTGATACGAAACTGAGCGTAATAAAAGCCTATGAGAACCACGAGTCCAATTCAGCGATTGGATAACGTTTTGGACTTTCGAAGTCTACGGTAGCGACCATATGCAAAAACAGAGAGAAAATGCAAAGACGAGTTTCAACAAAAGAAAACCCTACTAAAGCAAGAAAATCTTCGTATGTGAAAACACCAATCTTCGATAAAGTAGACGCGGCCATGTACACGTGGATGGAGCAGCAGAGGGCTAGGGGAGTGTCTGTTCAGGGACCTTTGTAATTTATTACACCTAAAATGAAATTTTTAATCACAAAATTTCAACCAATTACCTCAAAATATACTTTTTACTTTTAAAGATGCGAAACTCTATTCATTTATGGACATAAAAAAGTAAATTTGTGTTAGTTTAGACATCAGTAGAAAGTGAAAATTAGCATGTTTCTGGTAGTTTTTTTTTTTATTAAATTCGGGGAAAAGCTAGGGAACGTTAGGGTTAAGTTACGGGTTAGTTGGGTAAATTCTTGTTCAATATTTCATCACTATAACTCGTAAATAAATCATTTCCTTTTTATAAAGCCAGCATACATTAATTTCTTACATGTAAAGTACATTGAATTTAGCGTAGACATCAACAGAAAACGATAATTAGTATTCTGTACTGTAGGCAAGAAAAATGGTTCTGGCGATCTGTAATCATTAATTAATATAATTGTTGGTATTGGATATTTTTGTTGAATAAAAGTTAGTTGATGTAGAACTTGGTTTAGCCGTTTTTGATTAATACATTATGTAGTTTTTGCATGATTTAATACAATAGTTTTTTTAGGCTGTTTTAATTAATGCAGTAAGCAGTTTTATGCAGTCATTAATTAATGTAATTGTTGGTTTTTTCTGTTTTTTTTTTTAAAGAATTCAGTAAGCAGTTTTATGAAAATCGTCAACTAATGTAATTGTTGGTTTAGGCTGTTTTTGATACTCTCAGTATGCAGTTTTATGCAATCATTAATTAATGCAACTGTTGATTAATGCACTTAGCTGATAAATCCATTATATAATGCAGTTGTTGGTTACCTGAAGTATCCGCTGAATAATGTAGTTTTTAGCTATCTGAAGTATCCATTGCATAATGTATTTGATGGTTAGTACAGTACTTGTTTGATGTATCATGTGGGTGGTTTTGATGTTACCAAGTGAAGGTGACGGTAGTAAAGCAGAATACTTACCTAGTGTGTCACTGGTTTGTTTGGACAATCACTTGTAGTTCATGTATAGTACACAATTTAGGCATGGTGATGAACTGCAACCTGTACCGTAACTTAACCTTAACGTTCCCTAGCTTTTCCTCGAATTTAATTTTAAAAAAAATACTACCAGAAACATGCTAATTTTCACTTTCTGCTGATGTCTAAACTAACACAAATTTACTTTTTTATGTCCATAAATGAGTTAGAGTTTCGCATCTTTAAAAGTAAAAAGTATATTTTGAGGTAATTGGTTGAAATTTTGTGATTAAAAATTTCATTTTAGGTGTAATTAATTACAAAGGTCCCTGAACAGACACTCCCCTAGCCCTCTGCTGCTCCATCCACGTGTATATGGCCGCGTCTACTTTATCGAAGATTGGTGTTTTCACATACGATGATTTTCTTGCTTTAGTAGGGTTTTCGTTTGTTGAAATGTGTCTTTGCATTTTCTCTCTGTTTTTGCATATGGTCGCTACCGTCGACTTCGAAAGTCCAAAACGTTTTCCAATCGCTGAATTGGACTCGTGGTTCTCATAGGCTTTTATTACGCTCAGTTTCGTATCAATGGAATTGGTCTTTTCGAGGCAGAAGCCATTGTTGAAATGTACATTACATTTCACTTAATTATGTTTCAATCAATTAATTAAACAATCAGGTCTATGCTCCTCCCATGCTCCCTACCTACCAATGAAAAGGTGTCATTTAAAATAATACGTACAAATGATTCATTTAAATTGCATATATTTTCTGTTATTTCTTATCTAAACCCTATTCATTGTTTACAAAGTTCATAAGCGTAAACCAATTCATTCCCAGACGCGCGTCCTGTAAAGTTTGTCAACCACAGCTATGCGCTCCTTTGATGTTAACTGATTGTTGCTATCAAGGTAATTCAACAAAAGGACGCATATCTCGGGACATCAAAGGTTATAATTCTGGCATCGACATTCTAGGCGCACGTGCGTCCCTACACGCTGAACGTCACAAAAACCATAGCA
>NW_022697134.1:0-1805 GCF_011630105.1 Anneissia japonica
GACTTCGCAGAAAGACGGGATCGGTGATCTCCAGCAGCACGGCCACCGCCCCTCCGTTCTCCGAACCAGGATAGGTGGCATCCCTCCACGACTCCGATTCCTTCCGGAGATCGGATGCCCGAACCGTCCTTGCTCGCGCGGAGGTGCTTCCATCGAACGGGAAGTCCTCGGAGGCGCCATCGATCCACGACGTCCGGAGTCACGACATGCTGATCAGCTGAACAGTGAACCAATCCACGTGACGGACGTCGAGGAAGACGACACTACCCGGCGCGACAACGTTCCCGACGAGGGAACCGCAGAATGGAGATATGCGTTTCGCCACGAGAGCGACCGTCGGAAGGAAGTCCGTTCGAAAGAACGAAGGAAAGTCGTTCGGAATCGGAAACTTGACTATTTCGCAATCGCACTTGGACCCGCGAGTGAAGCACACGGTGCCCACCAGCCGGGAGCAGTCGATGCAACAGTGCATCCCTTCTTCGCAGGATGACAGCAGCACTCTGAGATCCAACCCGGAAATTGTAGATTCCATAATATTTTTTCCACTTTGAATATTCGTAATAACGAAGGACTTTATTTATGTTAGTACTTTGTTGCTCATCAATAAAGTTAGAAATTAACAAAAACAAAAGAAAAAACAAAAAACGTATTTTGTGTCCATTTTTTTTCTTTGAAACGTGTTTACGTAATTTCGAAAGCGAATGATCTTGCTGCGATGAAACTTTCGGTTTCGGAGTCTCTCTAGTACACGTGAAACCACCCGTGATCCCTGATACACGATATCAGCGATCTTTTATCGTATATGCAACGATCCAACAGCAAATATTCAAAATGATGTTGGTGAAAATCCGGACCTGAGGGTTGCACGGCATTCACCAACTTTTCGGGATCGACGTCCATGCCGGATAGCAGCAGGTGCCAGCGCGTGTTCTTCAGAGTCACGCGCACTTCGGCGAATGTCGGTCCCACGCACCCGTCAAGTTTCAGAGTCGCCAACGTGTCGCAGTTGTTCAGCAGCACGTTCAGGAAGGCGTCGGTGACCTCGGTGTCGTGTATCTCCAAAGTCCGCAGGACGTTCCACCGATTTGAGGCTACGGCGTTCGCGATATCCGAATCCAGGGGACCGTCCCTTCTTTCGACCGCGAATCGCATCGCTCTCACATCGACTCCGGTTGCCTCGTTCCGAATAAGTTGCGTCAACGCGCCTTTGCTCAGTCGATTACTTTCGAAGAACTCGGGTTCTTCGTCTAGAAAAATGTGATCGGTCGAGAGGAAGTCCGACTCCTCGATTCCGTAGTAGTCGAACGGTTCCACGACCTCCCACCTGTCGCTGACCGTCGACAGGTTGAGGTGTCTCGCGAGGTCGTTCTCCTCGTCCACGCCCTCGTAGATCCTCAACCATCCGTCGAGCGACTTCATGTCGAAACTTTTCTTCCGGGACACGACGCAGTCGACGAACACCGCGTAACGGAGACCGACCGCGTCGTCGCTTCCGTCCGGGCCGAAGGCCGCGACCAACCTCGTCAACGACAAGTTCATGTCCACGCACCTCAAAGTCAGACCGACTTTCCTCCTCGCCGGTCGATAGCTTACGTCGAACGGCGTTCCCGAGCATTCTTCCAGCTCGAGGTACCGAGGCGATCCGCGTGGTCGAGGACGCGTACGAGGAAGGCGGGTTCGAGACGGGCGTTTGCAATCGTCAACCAAGACAGCATGGAGAACGCCTTCGTCGGCAGTTCAGTCGGGAACGTCGGCTTTTCGTCGTCCTCGTTTGAAACGTGCAGACGAAGACCGTGGGGCATGCG
>NW_022697135.1:0-767 GCF_011630105.1 Anneissia japonica
CTTTCATTTTGAGGTCAATTATTCTAGGAATCATTTTTTTCCGACACTTTCTCTTTTGTTTTTATTTTTTTATTTATTTTTTTTAAAACATTTTGACTCCATCCTAAATCTGAAGCCAAATTGCCTCTGGAGATTATAAAGGCATCCCAAGGTGAGTGATGGGATGGAGGTAAATGCCCGATGAAGTTGGACCGCTCATTTAATTTCTTTATTTCATTTATTTATTTAGCATCCATACAAATACAACAATTATTGCTCACGCAAATTATAGCGATATTAGGTAAATTCAGTCTGTTTGACAGTGATATTTTGTGCTTATTTTCACTGGTGAGGGCTGACTGATGGGGTGGACGTGGACTAAGGTGGTACTGCAGGTGTCTTCTTAACACTCCACCTTCCACCCTTTTCTTTGAAGAAATGTATTTTAATGTCACATAAAGTGTAAAATGTTCTAATTTGAATTAGCCGGTCTAGAAACCCTCATTCGTGTCATACTGAGCTCTGTCAAGTTATTCTGTCTAGATCTTAAATTTTACGTCGTCCAATAAAAAAAATACTTTAATGACGTCATACATATTTAAATATGCTTGCGTTGAAATCTACAGGTTAGAAAACCCCTCATATGTTCTAATAACCAAGGTAATATGAATCTGCCTAGGTATTACAATGGATATTTTACTCATCCAATAAAAAAAAAACAGCAATTTGATGACGTCATACATATTTAAAAATAGTTTAATTGAATTCAGCAGGTTTGAAAACCCCTA
>NW_022697136.1:0-723 GCF_011630105.1 Anneissia japonica
AGAAGCAGAGGAGTGTCTGTTAAGGGACTGTTGTAATTGATTACACCTAAAATGAAATTTTTAACCACAAAATTTCAACCAATTACCTCAAAATATACTTTTTACTTTTAAAGATGCGAAACTCTATTCATTTATGGACATAAAAAAGCAAATTTGTGTTAGTTTAGACATCAGCAGAAAGTGAAAATTAGCATGTTTCTGGTAGTATTTTAAAAATAATTAAATTCGGGGAAAAGCTAGGGAACGTTAGGGTTAAGTTACGGGTTAGTTGGGTAAATTCTCGTTCAATATTTCAACACTATAACTCGTAAATAAATCATTTCCATTTTATGAAGCCAGCATACATTAATTTCTTACATGTAAAGTACATTTAATTTAGCGTAGACATCAACAGAAAACGATAATTCGTATTCCGTACTGTAGGCAAGAAAAATTCTTCCAGCGATCCGTAATCATTAATAATATAATTGTTGGTATTGGATATTTTTGTTAAATAAAAGTAAGGACTTTTATGCAATCATTAGTTAATGTAGTTCTTGGTTTAGATTTGTTTTTGATTAATACATTTTGTAATTTTGCAAGATTTAATGCAATAGTCTTTTAGGCTGTTTTAATTAATGCAGTAAGCAGTTTTATGCACTCATTAATGAATGTAATTTTTGGTTTTGGCTGTTTTTTTTAAAGAATTCAGTAAGCAGTTTTATGAAAATCTTCAACTAATGT
>NW_022697137.1:0-820 GCF_011630105.1 Anneissia japonica
ATATATATATATATATATATATGTATTTATTGCATGCTGCATTGATAAACGAAATAGTTACAACTAAAACCTTTCGTTGAGGAGCTATGTTGATACGATTATAACGTTAGGTTATTATTCATATAATCCTGTACTGAGTAGTAGGCCTATGTGTAGCATATTGATATATGCATATACTGTACATATCATAGTATTACTTAGGTTAATTTGGTGATGTACTGGATGCAGGACTATATAGTAGTATTCCATAATAATATTATAGGTACATACAGATCTACAGTACACTGTAAAAACGGCGTGGAGCATTTAAACACAAAGCTCCACGCAATGTTGTCCCGTTTTGGTGACACGTTTAAAAGCTAAACGTGTTTATGGTTTACTTTGCTTTGTGTGGCGTATAGTATACAGTATTAGACGTGGCCCATCGAACACATATTATTCATTCATTTTATTATTTTATATATATGTCTATATATTCAGCTTCGGATTCAGGTTCATATTTATTCACAAAATGCATACATGCATGGAAACAAGACAAACATAATATAGACAAACAACATCTAATGCAATTGTGTCTTTAGAAGCCAAATAAGCCCAAAGGGCTTTAAAGCTGACTCCACTACAGAATATATACTGTATATAAATATATACAGTATATAGGCAGTGCCGTTTCCAGGGGGTGCGGGTGGGGGGGATACTCTCGCCTCCCACTCGTCGCCCCCTAGAAATCACAGTCGAGTAGTTAAAAATCACCTAAAGTGACCTTATTTTGCGAATTAGCGCCCCTCAACTGATCATCGAGCCCCTCCCCCACTTTACC
>NW_022697138.1:0-850 GCF_011630105.1 Anneissia japonica
ACGGGTTCCCCATCAGTTCAAATCCGGGTCGAAGGCCATTCTGCCACAAAATGTCTATCAGATCATCAAGATGGGTAAAATTATATTGAACTTCACTATTGACAAACCTTAAAAAAATAAAATGATTAAATTCAATGAAATATTTTGTACTTATACTTTGAGAATAGTGTACAATACTTAAAATTCTCATTACCTCCTACAAAACAGGTTATGTATTTACCTGTCTGTCTGTCTGTATGTTAGCAAAATTATGCAAAAAACCTAATGAATGTATCATCATAAAATTGAGTGGAATGATAAATAATATTAGAAGTTTGATTAAATTTTGGGAAAAGGTCAAAGAACAAGGTCAAGATCATGAAAATTTGACTTTTCCCTTAAGTATAAAACAAAATAATGCAAAGAGGTGACATCAAATTGTGCCAAGCCTTACTCACCTTAAAGTTACCAGGTCCAATAGCCAATGTATTCGAACTTGTTTTATACCGGCTCGAGGTGTAGAACCAATGTAGGCCAAATTTTGTATTTCATCAATACTAAGCAAGTACTTAAATGCATCCTGGTGAGGATCTGGGGGGCTTAGAAGAAAATAGCAATGACTGAGATTTTAGTGATTAGTCTTTTACAATTAGTTGTTTTCTTGATTAATAATTAGTGTACTTTTATTTTTTCATTTTATTTCATTTATTTTATCAAAGACAAACAGAACAGGTTAAAATTACATGACCAAATTTAAAAAAAAAAGAACAAGGAGTAAATGTCTAAATGAAAATGTCAAACCCACAATTATATAATAATAATAATAATAATAATAATAATAATAATGTCATTTTAAGGTGCATGTATTCAC
>NW_022697139.1:0-1050 GCF_011630105.1 Anneissia japonica
TTTGGACTCAATATTAGGAACGTTCTCCCAGTACACTAAATTAAACCTATGGCATTCCAAATTATTCGGGATAAATCATTTGGCTTATTCATTGAGACATGCCTCTAAAGTTTAGTTTTGGCCTTCCTGTTTACTTGTTTAGGCTGTTTATTCTAATCCCACTTAGCCTATTGTTTCTAATCATGCTTGCATGAAATTCTCACTTTATACTATCTGGCTTTTTCAACCCTCATTCACTCGCCACTGAGGAAGGACTAGTGTTGTCCGAAAGCTCTGGTTCTATTTCTGGCTGTTTACACGTTTACTTTTTAGCTGTTGCTTATCATTTTTGAATCTCTACCGAGATCCAGCCATTGTCTCCCACAGCATTGTTGTTTTTCAGTATTTTGCCTTTTAATCTATATATGTATATATATATATACACCAATCATAAATCCTATTCTTTCATCGACAGTAAATCGAAAGCGAAAGAAATGAATCAAACCCCCAATTGAGTCAGTCCAGCACATACAACTTGCAATGAAGGTGAACTTTTGAACTTTATTGCCAGCATGTAGGCCCCTAAGTATTATAGCCGTTGTAAATTACACAAAAGATGTCATACATCATGGAGTAAAGAATATTCTTTACTCCATGCATATATAAAGCAATATTTGTAACAATGAGACAATAAGATACCGTACCTTTAGGCACATAATTTTGCCTATTCATATTAGTAACATATATAGCAATGGTGAATAAAAGAATACAGTATATACGAAATATTCGTTTCCTGATAAATCCAACTAGGACACATTTTCAAACAACTTTGTTTGAAGAAGTGTCCTGGTTGGGTTGTAGGCCTATCTGCGATATACCAGGGGCTCCTAGTGGTAAATATGTATGGCACTCACCTCGACAGCAAGAAATCACATTTTAATTCCCGCCGCCAGGGGCACATTTTCAAACAGTTGATAAGAAACTTTTTTTTTGTTTGATAGGCTATTCCCGATACGATACTCGCATCACTTTTCATTTATTCCAGCTCTGTTTTCACCAGAGTGCTACACA
>NW_022697140.1:0-1892 GCF_011630105.1 Anneissia japonica
ATGTTCGCTGAGAGCAATTGTGCGTAACTCGTGGCGGTTTTTGAGATATCGTGCGAACAAAAAAGTGGAGAAAGAAAGAAGAATAAAAAAAAGAAGATGAAGATGATGATGATTCCGTACAATAACAATAGGTGATCCGCTAGTGTAGCGGATCACCAATAAAAAAAAGATGAAGATGATGATCCTGACAATAACAAGAGGTGATCCGCTAGTGTTAGCGGATCACCAATAAAAAAAAGATGAAGATGATGATGATCCTGACAATAACAATAGGTGATCCGCACTAGTTGCGGATCACCAATAAAAAGATGTTGATCCCTGACAATAACAAGAGGTGATCCGCTAACGTTAGCGGATCACCAATGATGATGATCCTGACAATAACAAGAGGTGATCCGCTAGTGTTAGCGGATCACCAAAAATGTTAATATCATATTTCAGATAATTTAAAGCACGTTTCAGGTCATTTTAAATATTCCAAAACTTTCCAAAATTTACGCGTCGTACGCTCATAGCTCACAGCACGTACTGAAGCTGGAACTTGCGTTTCGGTTACATGTGTTGGGATTGTGACACTATTAATACTACCGTATTAATACTACGTTAAGACGTTATGTGTACACATTCTTAAGTCTTTAAAATGCTCAAAATTACTCTTTTCCTTTAAAATTCCTTTTAAAATGCTCAAAATTACTCTTAAATAGAGCATGTTTTAAGCATATAATATTTTTCAATCAGAACCGTGCGTGCTTCGTGAGGGTCAAAGTACGGCGGATCACCTAACTCGTCCTCAGTGACGAGTTCAAATCTAGTTCTTCTTTCTTTCTCCCGGCCCATTTTCTGTTCGCACGATATCTCAAAAAAATGCCACGAGTTACGCACAATCGCTATCAACGAATATTTGGCTTGGTCTGGAATAGTCATGGTAAGCTTTTCAACGCGCTCAGTCATGCGTGACGTCATCTACGTGCAATTTTGCGTTTTTACATTATCAGTCATATCACCCTAACCAATTGCCCTTTCGAATTCGTATTAAGTGAGCATTAACTTCGGGTTAATGTTGAATGTACTGTACCCTAATTTTACGCGTGCGCTTCAGAATGCGCGCTCACGCGTGCATCAAAATTTCAAAATGCTTGAAATCACTTTTTGACTAAATTATAGCACATTTTTGGCCATTTTGAGCATTTCAAATTTTTTTGAAATTTTCCACTACGCGCGTGCATTTTTATGTGCGCAGCACGTACGGAAGCTAGAAATTACGTTATTTTACACGTTTTGGGTTCCTGACATTCTTTTCACAAATTTGCATTCTTTTCGGTTATCTTTTGGCCAATAGCAATGCCGTATGTGCGCAACAAACACAGGTATCTTTGTGCGTATTTGTGCCGCTATACAGTGAAATTATGCTAAAATCCGACCTATATTTAATCAGTTATAAATCCTTAGGTTGAAGGTGACCCCCAATTTTTATTACATATTCTGAAAGCACATGAGTTTTAGATACGATTTTTGACTTCATAATGGCTGATCGGACATTGTGACGTCATCATATTGGCATCTGAATTCAAAGAAAGTGAATTATAGCTATGACGTCATTTTAGAAAATACGCATTTGAGCGTATACGCATTTGAGCGTATCTCGCTTATCCTTGGTCGATCGTCTTCCAACTTTGAGTATGTTATAGCTGAGACAATTCTCTTTTATATATTTGACATCTTTTTACATTTTGATGAAGTCATCATGGTAAAAAAAATTGTTTTTTCTGACCCCCTCATTTCTCTTTCTTTAAAACGTTGATGAGCCCATATCATCTTAACCATTCGTCATTTCTAAATCATATTAAGTGAGCATAATCTTCAGGTCAAGGTTGAATGTCAGGTACCTTAAT
>NW_022697140.1:2142-4142 GCF_011630105.1 Anneissia japonica
ACATTTGGCTTGGTCTGGAATAGTCATGGTAAGCTTTTCAACGCGCTCAGTCATGCGTGACGTCATCTACGCGCAATTTTGCGTTTTACGTAGCAAATTTTTTGATTGATCATAACTTCACCATCGTTAGGCCTCTTTTGTTGAAACTTCACACAGGTATAATTCATGTCACGTACTATCCATATGCACAGTACTGTCCCTGTCTCTTATACACATCTTGACCCCCAATTTTTATTACATATTCTGAAAGCACATGAGTTGTAGATACGATTTTTGACTTCATAATGGCTGATCGGACATTGTGACGTCATCATATTGGCATCTGAATTCAAAGAAAGTGAATTATAGCTATGACGTCATTTTTGAAATTACGCATTTGAGCGTATCTCGCTTATCCCTGATCGATCGTCTTCCAACTTTGAGTATGTTATAGCTGAGACAATTCTCTTTCATATATTTAACTTCTTTTTACATTTTGATGACGTCATCATGGTCAAAAAAATTGTTTTTTCTGACCCCCTCATTTCTCTTTCTTCAAAACGTTGATGAGCCCATATAATCTTAACCACTAGTCATTTCTAAATCATATTAGGTGAGCATAAGCTTCAGGTCAAGGTTAAATGTTGTGTACCTTAATTTTCCGTTCGCGCTTTTTATCGTGCACGTACGCGTGCGTCACCATTTATATATGCATAAAATCATGAATATTTTTAATCAGTTATAGCTCCTTAGGATGAAAGGTGACCCCCAATTTTTATTACATAATCTGAAAGCACATGAGTTGTAGATACGATTTTTTACTTCATAATGGCTGATCGGACATTCTGACGTCATCATATTGCCATTTGAATTAAAAAACTGAATTTTTTTTTATGATGCCATTATGTTTATATTCGTTTGAACGTATCTCGCTTATTCTTGATTGATTGTCTCCCACCTGTGAGTATGTTATAGCTAAATCAATTCTCTTTAAGACGTGTCTCTTTATTTTTCATTTTGATCACGTCATCACGGTCAAAAAGAATGAATATTTGGAGCCCTTTTATCTCTCATTTTTAAAAGATGTGCAAAATAGAAAAGAGTGAGGGCGGCAGACTGTATTTCGACGCTATCAGACTAATATATATAGGTTATATGAAGGGAAAGTTCGTGTGGCATTACCGACTAACAGGCGGTTTTAAATACTCTTGACAATGTTTAATTTCGTGTGCTATTACTGTACACGCACACATGGTGACGTGCGTATCTGTTAAAATTTTGAAAATTCTTCATATTACTATTCAGATAGTTTAAAGAACGTTTCGGGTCATTTTCGGCATTTTAAAACTTTCCATAAATTTCCCGCCGTACCTTCATTTCCACGCACACAGCACATACTAAAGCTGGAAATTACGCGTTGTTACATTTTAGCATATTATGACACTTTTCAATTAGCACCGCATGATCTTCATGAGGGTCAAAGTGCGGCGGATCACCTAACTCGTCCTCAGTGACGAGTTCAAATCTAGTCATCTTTTTATTCTTCTTTCTTTCTCCCCTTTTCTGTTCGCACGATATCTCAAAAAAATGCCACGAGTTACGCACAATCGCTGTCAGCGAACATTTGGCTTGGTCTGGAATAGTCATGGTAATCTTTTCAACGCGCTCAGTCATGCGTGACGTCATCTACGCGCAATTTTGCGTTTTTACATTATCGATCATATCAGCCTAACCAATTGCCATTTCGAAATCGTATTAAGTGAGCATTAACTTTGGGTTAATGTTGAATGTACAGTACCCTACTTTTACGCGTGCGCTTATTATCGCGCGCGCACGCGTGCGTCAAAATTTCAAAATGCTTAAAATCACTTTTTGACTAAATTAGAGCACGTTTTTAGCCATTTTGAGCATTTCAAATTATTATGAAATTTTCCACTACGCGCGCGCATTTTTAAGTGCGCAGCACGTACGAAAGCTAGAAATTACGTTATTTCACATATTTTGGGTTCCTGACATTGTTT
>NW_022697140.1:4239-6745 GCF_011630105.1 Anneissia japonica
GCTATACACTGAAATTATGCTAAAATCAGACCTATTTTTAATCAGTTATAGCTCCTTAGGTTAAAAGGTGACCCCCAATTTTTATTACATATTCTGAAAGCTCATGTGTTGTAGATACGATTTTTGACTTCATAATGGCTGATCGGACATTGTGACGTCATGGTATTGGCATCTGAATTCAAAGAAAGTGAATTATAGCTATGACGTCATTTTTGAAAATACGCATTTGAGCGTATTTCGCTTATCCTTAGTCGATCGTCTTCCAACTTTGATTATGTTATAGCTAAGACAATTGTCTTTCATATATTTGACATCTTTTTAATTGTGATGACGTCATCATGGTCAAAAAATATGTTTTTTCTGACCCCCTTATTTCTCTTTCTTTAAAACGTTGATGACCCCATATAATCTAAACCATTCGTCATTTCTAAATCATATTAGGTGAGCATAAGCTTCAGGTCAAGGTTGAATGTTGTGTACCTTAATTTTCCATTCGCGCTTTTGAGCGTGCACGTACGCGTGCGTCAACATTTACATATGCATAAAACCATAAATATTTTTAATCAGTTATAGCTCCTTAGGATGAAAGGTGACCCCCAATTTTTATTACATAATCTGAAAGCACATGAGTTGTAGATACGATTTTTTACTTCATAATGGCTGATCGGACATTGTGACGTCATCATATTGGCATTTGAATTAAAAAACTGAATTTTTATTTATGATGCCATTATGTTTATACTCGTTTGAACGTATCTCGCTTATTCATGATTGAGTGTCTCCCACCTGTGAGTATGTTATAGCTAAATCAATTCTCTTGAAGACGTGTCTTTTTATTTTTCGTTTTGATGACGTCAACATGGTCAAAAATAATTAATTTTTGGAGCCCTTTTGTCTCTCATTCTTAAAAGATGTAAAACAAAGATCTTATAAACACAAGATAGCGTTCTCCGGGATTTACGCGTGCAAATTCTGTAATAAGGCATGAATGGCGCCCTCTTGCTAAATTGGAAACTTTTGACCCTTGACCGCTCTGATCTGACCATACAGTACACAGCCTGTGAACAGCAGAACAGGAACCATCTCAGATCCATGGCAACAGATAGGACGCCCTCTTCCAAAACTTCTTACTTTTTCTCTTCGGTAATAGCGCATGAATGACGCCCTCTTGCTAAATGGGAAACTTTTGAACCTTGACCGACGCTTCTATTTGTTACGCGTAAAACGCGGAGAACGCTATCTTGTGTTTATAAGATCTTTGATGTAAAACAATAGAACAGATGAGGGCGGCAGACTGTATTTCGACGCTATCAGACTAATATATATATAGGGTATGTCAACGGAAAGTTCGTGTGGCATTACCAACTAACAGGCGGTTTTAAATACACTTGACAATGTTTAATTTCGTGTGCTATTATTGTACACTCACACATGGTGACGTGCGTGTCTGTTAAAATTTGAAAATTCTCCATATTACTATTCAGATAGTTTAAAGAACGTTTCGGGTCATTTTCCTGACACATTATTCATATCAGGAGTCACTCTTTGTGCTATTACCGTACTCACGGGCGTCAAGATGTACGTGTACACATGCAGAAATCTTTTAAATGCTCAAAATTATTCTTTTTAAAAAAACTAATTACAGCATATTTTAGCATATTATGACACTTTTCAATCAGCACCGCATGATCTTCATGAGGGTCAAAGTGCGGCGGATCACCTAACTCGTCCTCAGTGACGAGTTCAAATCTAGTCATCTTTTTATTCTTCTTTCTTTCTCCCCTTTTCTGTTCGCACGATATCTCAAAATTGCCACGAGTTACGCACACGGTCGCTACATCGATCATTTTGCCTTCGCCTGGAATAGTCATTGTAAGCTTTTCAACGCGCTCAGTCATGCGTGACGTCATCTACGCGCAACTTTGCGTTTTTACATTATCGATCATATCAGCCTAACCAATTGCCATTTCGAAATCGTATTAAGTGAGCATTAACTTTGGGTTAATGTTGAATGTACAGTACCCTAATTTTACGCGTGCGCTCCTTAACGCGCGCGCACTCGTGCGTCAAATTTTCAAAATGCTCAAAATCACTTTTTGACTAAATTAGAGCACGTTTTTGGCCATTTTGAGCATTTCAACTTTTTTTGAAATTTTCCACTACGCGCGCGCATTTTTATGTGCGCAGCACGTACGAAAGCTAGAAATTACGTTATTTTACACGTTTTGGGTTCCTGACATTGTTTTCACAACTTTGCATTCTTTTCGGTTATCTTTTGGCCAATAGAAATGCCGTACTTGCGCATCAAACATAGGTATCTTTGTGCGTATTTGTGCCGCTATACAGTGAAATTATGCTAAAATCAGACCTATTTTTATAGTTATAGCTCCTTAGGTTGAAAGGTGACCCCCAATTTTTATTACATATTCTGAAAGCGCATGAGTTGTAGATACACTTTTTTACTTCATAATGGCTGATCGGACATTGTGACGTCATCATATTGGCA
>NW_022697140.1:8279-8651 GCF_011630105.1 Anneissia japonica
CTTGGTCTGGAATAGTCATGGTAAGCTTTTCAACGCGCTCAGTCATGCGTGACGTCATCTACGCGCAATTTTGCGTTTTTACATTATCGATCATATCAGCCTAACTAATTGCCATTTCGAAATCGTATTAAGTGGGCATTAACTTTGGGTTTATGTTGAATGTAAAGTACCCTAATTTTATGCGTGCGCTTATTATCGCGCGCGTACGCGTGCGTCAAAATTTCAAAATCCTTAAAATCACTTTTTGACTAAATTAGAGCACGTTTTTGGCCATTTTGAGCATTTCAAATTATTTTGAAATTTTCCACTACGCGCGCGCATTTTTAAGTGCGCAGCACGTACGAAAGCTAGAAATTACGTTATTTTACACGT
>NW_022697140.1:8699-10354 GCF_011630105.1 Anneissia japonica
TTTTCGGTTATCTTTTGGCCAATAGCAATGCCGTACGTGCGCATCAAACATAGGTATCTTTGTGCGTATTAGTGCCGCTATACAGTGAAATTATGCTAAAATCAGACCTATTTTTAATCAGTTATAGCTTCTTAGGTTGAAAGGTGACCCCCAAATTTTATTACATATTCTGAAAGCTCATGAGTTGTAGATATGATTTTTGACTTCATAATGGCTGATCGGACATTGTGACGTCATCATATTGGCATCTGAATTCAAAGAAAGTGAATTATAGCTATGACGTCATTTTTGAAAATACGCATTTGAGCGTATCTCGCTTATCCTTGGTCGATCGTCTTCCAACTTTGAGTATGTTATAGCTAAGCCAATTCTCTTTCATATATTTGACATCTTTTTAATTTTGATGACGTCATCATGGTCAAAAAATTTTTTTTTTCTGACCCTCTCATTTCTCTTTCTTTAAAACGTTGATGACCCCATATAATCTTTACCATTCGTCATTTCTAAATCATATTAGGTGAGCATAAGCTTCAGGTCAAGGTTGAATGTTGTGTACTTTAATTTTCCATTCGCGCTTTTGAGCGTGTACGTACGCGTGCGTCAACATTTACATATGCATAAAACCATGAATATTTTTAATCAGTTATAGCTCCTTAGGATGAAAGGTGACCCCCAATTTTTATTACATAATCTGAAAGCACATGAGTTGTAGATACGATATACGATTTTTTACTTCATAATGGCTGATCGGACATTTTGACGTCATCATATTGGCATTTGAATTAAAAAACTGAATTTTTATTTATGATGCCATTATGTTTATACTCGTTTGAACGTATCTCGATTATTCATGATTGATTGTCTCCCACCTGTGAGTATGTTATAGCTAAATCAATTCTCTTGAAGACATGTTTTTTTATTTTTCATTTTGATGACGTCAACATGGTCAAAAAGAATGAATTTTTGGAGCCCTTTTATCTCATTCTTAAAAGATGTAAAACAATAGAACAGATGAGGGCGGCAGACTGTATTTCGACGCTATCAGACTAATATATATATAGGGTATGTCAAGGGAAAGTTCGTGTGGCATTACCAATTAACAGGCAGTTTTAAATACACTTGACAATGTTTAATTTCGTGTGCTATTATTGTACACTCACACATGGTGACGTGCGTGTCTGTTAAAATTTGAAAATTCTCCATATTACTATTCAGATAGTTTAAAGAACGTTTCGGGTCATTTTCAGCATTTCAAAACTTTCCATAATTTACCCACCGTACGTTCAATTCCACGCACACAGCACATATTAAAGCTGGAAATCACGTTTTGTTATATACTTTGTGTTCCTGACACATTATTCATATCAGGAGTCACTCTTTGTTCTATTATTGTACTCACGGGCGTCAAGACGTACGTGTACACATGCAGAAATCTTTTAAAATGCTCAAAATTATTCTTTTTAAAAAAACTAATTACAGCATATTTTAGCATATTATGAAACTTTTCAATCAGCACCGCATGATCTTCATGAGGGTCAAAGTGCGGCGGATCACCTAACTCGTCCTCAGTGACGAGTTCAAATCTAGTCTTCTTTTTGGTGATCCGCTACACTAGCGGATCACCTCTTGTTATTGTCAGGATCATCATCATCATC
>NW_022697141.1:0-1528 GCF_011630105.1 Anneissia japonica
TGTACAGGACAAAATAACATTACTTTTTCAGGGAGAAGAGCCCCCTAAAATTATAAAAGAAAATACTAGGCATTATAGGCTGCTGGGATTTGCAACAAGGTCTTGGACTAGGCCTCTGTACTATAGTAGGAGGCCTGGTCCTAGTCTAGGCCTATAATATAGTAAAATTCTGTATAAGTAGTCATTATGATTACAGGTTTACATTGTACCAAGGTCAATATTAACGATCGCATTTATTTTTCATTGAAAATAAAAAATAAAAAAAAACTTTAAAAAAAAGTGAACTTAAGGATTTTAAAATATTCAAAAAAACTGTACACTTCAATAAAAAACAACGCGATAGGATATGAAGTTTGCGAGAATAATTGGTATACTTGTACTGTATTTTCTGAAGCGCCGTTCGTTTTTGGGTTGCTACAATCAGCAGTTGTTACATCAGTGGCGTCTCGGGCGCTGACGGAGGGGAGAGGGGAACGCCATGGCCCCTAGTGTGAGGGCCTCCCCCTCCCCCACCCCTGACATTGTTTAAACAAAATATAATATAAACTATAATACCGTAGTTTCATTCAATGGGGCCCGACAGTTTTAAACAATAAAAGCTGGTTCTGATGTTTGAGATCATGCTTCTGCTTTTGTGATCAATCTGTTTTGCAGATTGATCACACAGTTAATTTTTCAATCTCCAGCAAATTTTAAATAGCATCCAAAATCCTCCTTTTTGGAATGTAAGGAAATAGATAGTGCTTTTCCTTTGTTTGATCGATTGTAACTCCTGATTGTAGCAACCCTAAAACGAATGGCACTTCAGAAATACAGTACAGTATACCAATTATTCTCTCAAACTTGATATCCTATCGTGTTGTTTGTGTTTTAAGTTAACTTTATTTATTTATTTTTTATTTATTTTTTTTTTTTTTAAGCGTACAGGTTTGGAATATTTTAAAATCCTTAAGGGGTCATCCATTATTTTCATCATTTTCACGCGCGTACAAAACGTACGCTGGGGGGAAGGGGTTGAAAGTGTGTGTACGCTTTTCAAAAAGTACAAAAATAACGATTTGGAAATGTTAGCCTATGTTTTTGTACCTAGCAATTCACGAGTAAATGTTAAGTTTATCAATTGTCTATACACAGCGTCATCTTGCATCCCTGATTAACGATGTGTTGCTCACGAAAGCTTTGTGTACTTATAGCCTGGTTGTAAAACTGCTGAAATGAATTTTAGTGGGAAAAAAGTAAAGGAAAATTAATTTTTGGTTTTTCTGAATCAACATACCCTATAATGTCTCAGAAAAAAATCCCCATGCCTAGGGCTTGGGCAATTTTTTTTACAGCACTTTAAAATTTGGGCCTAAAATACCCTATTTTAAACTATATAAAATGGTGGTAGGGGAAATAACTTTATGTTTTTGGTCACTTTTACATATACTGAGGATATGAAATGTGTCAAAAACTTGGCTATATAGTTACTCATCACTCTCATTAAAAAAATTGATCGGAATGATGACGTCATCATGATAAATTAAGA
>NW_022697141.1:1660-3992 GCF_011630105.1 Anneissia japonica
GGGTATGGGAAACATGTTTATGTTTTTAGTCACTTTTAGGGGTTTTTTTTCTATAACTGTAAAAACTGACAGGACCTTAGTTAAATACTTACCCATTATAGTCGTTCAGTGGTGGCCCCAGGGGGTCTGATAGGGTGGGTCCAAACACAGAGCCAACTAGAACATCGGTCAGAGTCCCGGAATGAAAATCTCTGGGCTTATGGGAGAGTTTTTTTTTTAGCTTAGTATGGCCCAAAATTTTGCTTTTAAGCCAAAATATTAGGGATTGGCAACCAAATTAATGTTTTATGGATAAGCAAATTATTATTTGTGGTGTGGCAACCTCGTCGTGGCATTGAACAATGGGAGTCTATGCCTGCCTGATGGGAATTCCCCACCTCCCAAGCAAATTTGGAATGGTGACGTCAACACACCAAATTCCAAGACTACTACAATCAAAATTAAAGGAAATGTTTACCTATTTAAATTTAATCTTTCTACACTACATTTTTCATCATCATCATTATTATACTATTATGTTGTTACTTTATAATATCATTATTATAGTACTCTATATAATTATTCTTATGCGTTTCAAAAAAATTATAGTTTATAATTCACATTAATATTAGCGTTAGTACTGTTAGTCTTACTACACTGATGTCATTATTATTATTATCATCATCATCATCATCTTCATCATTGTCATCCCCATCCTCATTATAATCCCCATTATAAGGAGGATGTTGATCATGAGGAGAAGAAAGAAGATTAGGATGATGGTGAGGAAGAAGATGATGGTGATAATGATTGATGAAAATGGTTGTTGATGATAATGACTGTGATGATGGTGATGAGAATGATAGAAAATGATTGATGAGAATGATGATGATGATGATGATGATGATGATGTTGATGATGATGAATGATGAGAATCATCCCTCTCATCCTCATCCTCATCATCCTTCTCGTCATCCTCCTCCTCATCATCATCCTCGTGATGATGATGGTGACTGATGATGAAGAGGATAATGATGAAAATGATGATGGTAATGTTGATGCTGATGATAGTAATCAGGAAGATGATGAGGATGACGATAATAATGAGGGTGATGGTAATGATGATTATGATTATGGTGATGAAGATAAGAATGATGATGAGGAGGATGAGGATGATGCAGTTGATGAGGAGAAGGAAGATGATGAGGTAGATGATAATTGATGATGAGGAAGAAAATGATGCTGATAAGGATGGTGAGGATAATGATGATAATAAGGAAAATTAGGATGATGATGAGTTTGATGATAATGAAGATAAGGATGATGATGATTATGATTGATTAGGATGATCGTGATAATGATGAGGATAATTGATAAGAATGATGTTGATGAGGTTAATGATGAAGAATGAAAACATCCCCTCTGCCCCTCATTCTCATTTTCATTCTTGTCGTTCTCCTCTTCATCATCATTCTCATGATGAGGATGATAATTGATAATGATGATTAATAAGGATGATGACGATGTGGTTGATGATGATGAGGAAAAGGATGATGATGGATGATGATAATGAGGACTATGATGATGAATGATGAATGAGTGATGATGATAAGGAGGATAAGGATGAGGTTGATGATGATGAGGATAAGGATGATGATGCATGAGGATGATTAGTAGGTTGTGGTGATGGTGATGATAATAACGATGATTGTTGAGAATGGTGATGAGGGTTACAATGATGGATGAGGATCAATGCCATAGCCAGGATTTTCAAACGGTGTGGGACAATATCAGGGTGGACCCACTTTGCGTGTAAATTTAAACAATGTGGACTGGACCCATTTTACGCAAAAATATGAAATATCTGGACCCATATTCTTAAATTTTACCCATTTTTAGCTAAATGGGCCCATTAAAAAAATGGTGTTGGACTTTCCCAACTGTGCCAATAGCTGGCTACACCATTGATGATGACGAGGATGATGATGGATGAGGATGAATATGATGAGTATGATGATGAAGAAGGATGAGGAGGAGGATGAAGATTATGAGGATGATGATAACGACGATAGATGATCGATGAGGACGTGATGAAGATGAGGACGATGATGATGGATGAGTATGATGTGATAATGATGATGGTGATGATTACAACGATCGATGACAGTAAGGATGATTATGATGATTAGACAACAATGAGAATGATGATGTCGATGACGAATAGGATGAGGATGACGGATGATGATAATACTGTAATGATATCAATAGTGGTGATAAAAATATTATAGATAATATTATTATATAACAGTACTAACATTGTAATTCATTTCAATAATAAAATATAATTTTGAAA
>NW_022697142.1:0-707 GCF_011630105.1 Anneissia japonica
CACCGATATTAAATTTTATAATATTTATTTCGTTTCACAGACCAATTTTATTAAGAGCATATTGTAGGTGTAATTTGCCGACCGTGTAACTGGTTTAGTCACTGATGTGTGTAGTGTGGTATATAGTACGTTTGTATGCACAACGACGTAATCGCGATAACAAGAAAATCTTGTTTGTATTGATTGAAGTAGGAATTCCCAATCATAAATGTAGACATAAGGTTGCTTATTCAACGATATTAGATAATTTGGGAATTTCCAAACAATTCAATATAAAAACAGTGCCTCTGTTTAGCAAAAGCCACTCTATGATTAATATTAACGTTATAACAATGGCGCATATTTTAGACACCAAATATAACGAGAAAATTTCTTTTATTGCTGTTAATGCTGTTCTGAATTACAAAGAGCCAAGAGAAGACAGTTCTAGAAAATTACGTAGTTCCATAGTCAGTATCTACGAACGATACTCAAGCAAAAACCTGAGGACAATTGGTGGTGTGGTGGACTATCATAATGCTAGCAATCAAAAAGCATACGTACTTTTGTTCTTCGCTAAGCACTGCCATGCTGTTGCTCACGGGCTATCTCCATCAAGGTCTCCTGAAATAAGGCCCCATATCATCAATTTACTGGTGAATTCTATGGCGAGCCGAGTTGTCATTTAATCGTAAATAGAGATATCTTAGTTTTAAATAGAGATATCT
>NW_022697143.1:0-779 GCF_011630105.1 Anneissia japonica
TAAGTTACGTAATAATTTCATCGCTCGGACTGACAGCTTTCATCATTCTGTTTTTAATTCGTTTGCCAGACTTTTCAGAGGCCTGCCTGTGGATCTCGGTGATTAATTATTATTAACTAATTATAATATTTTTAAATATAACTTTAAAAAATACCTTACTGACCTAGCCTAATGTTTTAAATAAAATAAAATGCAATTTTTACCAATATTTTATCTCAATTTTACTGTTTTAAAAATACTTAAAGGATTGGAATTTTTATATATTTAAATTTTAATAATGTAATGTAAATTTTTATACTGATTTTTAAATTTTAACTTTCATGTTACATCTTTGTGTATGATATTTCTTTGTGGAGATCCTCTCGACTGTTATTTTATTTATAACATTTAGGCAATCCTGCCTCATTGATTTACCTTTGTTTGTGCAATGTCTTTGTTTGTAATTTTTGTAATTTTAACTGAGGCGAAATAAATGATATGATATGATATACATATACACATATACATATATACATATACACATATACATATATACATATACACATATACATATATACATATACACATATACATATATACATATATACATATACATATATACATATACACATATACATATATACATATATACATATACATATACATATACATATATATACATATACATATATATATACATATACATATATATATATACATATACATATATATATACATATACATATATATATATACATATACATATATATATACATATACATATATATATATACATATAC
>NW_022697144.1:0-4484 GCF_011630105.1 Anneissia japonica
TGTTGAAAAGCTATTCAGTTCTTGAAGAAGAGAAATTTGACCTAGTGAAAAATACAATGACTAAAGACAATAAATTCATTCAAACATTCAACAATCATACACTAATTATTCAGTTAAACATGGTTAGGTAATACATATATACTTCTCTTTTTATCTATAAAATCTTTATTCACATAAGAGGGTAAGTACTGATATCAATTATTTTTTTTTAATCTGAATTCATTTTTTTTAAATATAAAAATTATTCAAGCATTAAAAGCAGGGCTTTAAAATTCATAATTTTCTGACAAATTTCTACAAGCATTCCGAATTGAAATAATAATTTATATTTTCTTCAATATCTTCCTTCGATTTCTGTTAAGCTAATTAAAATATATTTCACCAATCATCATCTTCATAAAAATCATCTATGTTGTTATCATCATCAAAATCTCCAATGTGTATATCATTATCATATAAACTCGACTTCAGAGTGCTGTCCATATCATTACAATCATTAACTGTAGAAATCTGAGAGCAGGAATCATCCCCTTCCATGGTTTCAACATCTCTTTCATTCAATCTTTCAACCCTTGCCCTGTAAAAGCAGCAAAAGATACCAATCAGATTTATGTACAGGTTTATTTATACAATGATGAAAATATCTTTCTTCCTATCTGCGAGATGTATAGGTTAGAAATTGCTGCATAGTAGCTAATATAAATACCAACTTATTGAATAATTTATAATTTTATATTTAAAAAAAAAATCATTCAAAAATAGAACCTTAAAGTGAGCAAGCAAAAATTCACAACATCTAAGTGTGATTATCTACAATTACATACAATCAGTATATTGAACTTACATTGATAACTTGAAAAATAATGCTATAACGATGATGATGATTTATAACATTTGTTTCGTACGTGTTGATATTCTCACTTTTTGTTTGTTAGAACCTATTATATAATTATTAACATTATTTTACAGTGTTTTTATAGAAGCCTTGTTTACTGACCTTGTTGATGTTGAAAAGCTATTCAGTTCTTGAAGAAGAGAAATTTGACCTAGTGAAAAATACAATGACTAAAGACAATAAATTCATTCAAACATTCAACAATCATACACTAATTATTCAGTTAAACATGGTTAGGTAATACATATATACTTCTCTTTTTATCTATAAAATCTTTATTCACATAAGAGGGTAAGTACTGATATCAATTATTTTTTTTTAATCTGAATTCATTTTTTTTAAATATAAAAATTATTCAAGCATTAAATATTGGCATACTGCTAAAATAGCCTGACAATATGTTTAGGATGTTGAGTTTAAAATTATATCAGTATCACAAAAATTCAGTAATATACAAAAAAACAACTAGTCTATTGGTCTAATAAATTATATATATTTTTATTGATCTATAAATCCTTGTTATAAGCATAATTAATCTTATCAACATAATTTATAAATATATATTATAAATATATATTAATTGATAAAGTTGTGATGGTATACCTTTGTTATTCAATGGCGAATTAATGCGGCTTAAATATGGTAATAGTTGTGTGTGTAATGCTACTGGTGTCCAGCAATGACCAATAAATAATGCTTTCGCTGATAACGTATTCTCACGGCACTGGAAAAACAACAGAAAACAGTGCTAAATACAATCAGGTCCAAAATTTTCTCACAAAATAAAACCATAAAGTCAATGCACCCATAGCTAAGCAAGTCCAAATTACACAATGTATTGTTTACATATCAGTATCATTACAATCATTATCATAAACTTTACAAGGTACAAGTGTGTCTACCTGTTTGGCAACCTGCCACCATTGTGGCTTATGTAGAGTTTTCCATCCCATGCCACTTGTAGCTGTACTGTGTCGACTCTTGGATGAGTTACAATGTATTAAACCTCTTGTTGATATACAACTGCTATACTCCGATAAAATACTACGATGCTAGAAAGAGTGGAGTCAGAATTACTATGATATTTATGGATATTTATTTAAATTATAGAATCATATTTAATATACTATATTAAATAAACTTTCATAAATATACATGCCTGTTTCATTTTTCAACATTTTATTTTCACCACGATTTTATAACAATCACAAATTATGTTTTGTTCCACATTGCTTTTTACTGATAATTCATAAAACTATTATAGTAGAAAATAAGCCATAATTTTGATACTAAATAACATTTTCATATTATTTTTCAATTATGTAGGCAAAACATTTAGTAGAGTACTAATAAATCGTAAGATAAAAGTAAAATATTTTTTTCTGATATTTGCTACTTACTGAAAAATTAGAAGAAATTAGATCTGCATCACTTAGATACTCACTCCCTCGTACTACATCATCCACTCGAGTGTAAAACTCAAGATAGTTCTGATGCAAGTAGAGGTTGAACATATCACTACTTATTTGAGTTTGACAAATAACATCCTGAAAAAATACAGTGAAGATGAAAGACAAAATATCACAATGACAACTACTGTACGAAATATTAAATGATGCTGTAGCCCATGGCTATTGAATGTGCTTACTTTCTAATCCCAAGGTATAATATAGCGGTCAAATCTAATTTTATGTGATTTTTTTAGCTGTTATGGTAAAAGTACAAAAAACAAATGTATTGTACAAAAAGAAATAGATACAGTTTTTTTTTTGTGTATTTATTTTTTTTAAATCATTGTTGCAATTACTATTTCCATCCTCGATGTATTTTGTCATTTGTAATTTTTTATTTTTCTCTATAAAAGTATTAACATATGTAATTATCCCTAGTTGAGAAGTTTATAATAAAAGCCCTATCGTCTTATGTGTTATTATAATTTGTGTTTTTTATTGTTGGTTAAATAAATTAAATTAAATTAATAACGATAGTACTAATGACCACAATGCTATTTGGAATAAGGAGGCTCACTGATGTAAACATAGCCACCAGGCTTCACACAATCAAAACAATTTGCCAATTTTTTAACATTTTTTATTATTAAAAAGGATCAACATTTACGAAGGCCTTCATTTGACAATTGACATTAGTCACCCACTGGTGAATCATAGACTGTAGGTAGGCCTATTTATCTATGATAAAATATATTAACTACGGTAAACAAATATTTACCTCTGGGTTAAATTTCAAGTTATCTCTGTCATGATGTTGTAAATGAGGTGGTATATGTTGCTTATCTGCATCAATCTTCGGTTCAACTCCTACATCAAAAGAAAAAAAACAGTCATATGCCTACATGTTAAACATGTATATAAATAGATACCAATTTAGAAATACATATTTTGATTACTGAACTGTTTGTTTTGCAAACCCTGTGCAAAATAAACATGTTTACTACATACGACAAAGCTTCAAGAAACCTACCATCACATACACTTCAAAGCAATGGCATTAATTTACACGGAATTTGCGAATGAGTAAAAACAAACAATGACATTTTCAAGAAAATCACTTTAGTCTTTGCTGAAGAGAAAAATTTAAGGAATTATAGATTGTAGGCAAACTAAAATTAGAAGATGATTGAATTATAAAGCAATTGTTATACTGTAGTTGAATCATTGTGCAATAATTTCATTTACGAGTTAATTGTGACATCATCATTAATGCCAATGTTATTTTCCTATCCTAAACTGTGCACTAATTTTTCAGTAGTGCATAGTTTGTTTTTATGTTTTTTCGCTTTATGTGCAAAAGTTAAAAACAACTTCTACAGTATGTTTTGCGCACCGCGATGAATTCTAGGATAGTGTTTTTAGCAGGGGCGGCACAAGGATTTGCCCGATGTGGGTACCAAGATCCCCGACAGTGTGCCGATGTCCCTGAAGAGAGCAAAGAGGCATGGTCAGGCCTTGTTCAAAATGTTTGAAAAGTGATCCAGGGGAAATTATGACAATTCAGGGGTTTCAGTGGCTCATTTAATCAATCTACTAATATGTAGATAATACATATAATTTTTTTTCTCCCCTGGTGTTTAGACCTATAACTACAACACGCGCCTGTGGAAAGAGAGGGCAGACACCCAATTCTCATCTAGCATATGGTACCGGGTATATAATTGCTTATTACTCTATGTGATGATGTGTAATGCAAATGTCAATGAAAATATTATAGAAAAGAAAAATAAAAATATATTAATTTAAAACTTGGATTTATTTTATTTATTTTCATTTTTTTAGAAATATACAGGGATGACATTCTGTATCTACAGTATACATTAATGTATATTTTGGAAAAATATTCTTTCTTTGGAAATTTTGAATAAATGGTTTTAAACTGGGTATTTAATGTTCTTAAAAATAATTCTTCAATGATGAGTTCCTAAATTTGTACTCGTAGATAATATGACATCTAATATGTGCAATTTACACAGAATACTTATTAACAACTACTCACTTTTACAGTAAAGGATTTTCCCCAGTGCTCTAAATAGAAACATGGACGTATCCCTGCCCCCTATTGCCACTAGATCCTT
>NW_022697145.1:0-707 GCF_011630105.1 Anneissia japonica
ATAATGCACAGTATTGAAGGTACCTGTACCAGCCCTAATTAATGACTTTATTCTTATGTTTTCCTAATAGCCATACCCAATCCACTCAAAAGTTTTACCTATCAGCTTCTAAATGATACAACAGTTCAGTTTAAGTTTGAGGATCCTGAAGATTGGAATTTCAATTCATTCTCCTTATTGGATAAACGAATTTGTCAAATATCACCACCTGTTGGAGACGGTGCAAAATGCAAAACTAAAACGTTTCAGTACCCACCAAATTCATGGACAATATCTGGACTCGGTTATGATACACAATACACATATATGGCTCAATGTTACCGTATTGAAGGCAGATGGAGTGAAGAAAAAAGCATCACATTCCACAGTGGAGGGGATGGTAAGAGCAGAAAGTACACAAAATAAACGATGGGCCTTTAACATTTAGCCCAAACAAGGACACAAAAGTAATAGGCCTATATTGTTTTTATTGGTATCTTTTCAGTAAGAAACATACAATTACGATTTACAGGTAAATAATTGTAAAAATGTAATAAAATCTAACATTTCATTCATACATCCACCACCCATCCACAGGAGGTATTAAATACATTAACTCATTAATTATAGTACCACAACCTACTACCCACCCATCGATTTCACCATCCATCCATAACCCACTCACCCATTACACCACAGTACCCATTAAGCCATTTTTATTTAAAATT
>NW_022697146.1:0-1058 GCF_011630105.1 Anneissia japonica
TAATAGGCCTACCAATAGTATGGATCAATAAAGCACAAGAATTCATAATGATGACTGTATTTTGCGCTTCTTTACCGACGTTTTAACCAATCACTTTTTATTTACTAGATATAAAAACAAACTGGAATAGACACCCAGACAGTGACATCGGTGAATACATAACCTCCTTGGTGGCGGTAGAAATCGTTGCTATTATCCAAATAAAACACAAAACAATTAAAGCATATTCATAAATCAGTAAAGAATAAAACAACAATACAGCGCATAATCGTATGGCCGGACGCACTCTTAGTGAAAAAGCTTTCCTCCATTAGTGGAAAAGGAAGGGCGCCTTTTGCGTCTGGAAATACTTAGCAATTGAAGGGCGCCCTGTACGTTGGGCACGAAGTATAGGAAACTTGCATGGTTAAAAAGAAGGGCGCTGCCTACGTTGGGCACGACTTCCGCCTCACTTTTACAATGCGAGAACTCTATCTTGTATTTCTAGTATCTTTGCTCTGACTGCAAGCCAACAGACTATACAATTACCTAAAAAACAAGGCCTTGTTCTGTACTTACACTTTGCCAAGCATGGAACGGACACAACTTGTCTTGCCCGTTCCTTCTTTGCCCAAGAACATGACTCTGGAATTAACCATCATAATTTCCCCATTCTGGACTTCATATGTGTATGCTTTAAAGGCTTCAGGACCTCTTGCTAATATTACTCCTGGAACTGATAACTCTTATGGATATAAAATATAACAAATATTATTTAGTATACTACAGTAGTATTCTTACGCTACATATTTCTTCCATCCATTTTATAGTTTAATTTAAACATACTGTGATTATTTTGTTCAAAAAAAATTACCATCACAGTAAAAAATGATTTCTGAAAATAACACATCAAAATATGTAATGTTATATCAAGGTGTTGAAACACTGAGAGACTTAACTACTTCTAGAACATAAACAGGTGAAACAGAAAATAACATTAAAATAAAAAGTTATAAGAATAATACAGGAACTGAAATGTATGCGTACAAATGTATAGTATTCTTATGAACCATATGCAT
>NW_022697147.1:0-867 GCF_011630105.1 Anneissia japonica
ATATGCCCAAGCTCTCACGCAAGAGAACGAGGGGACCCTGTCCGATATATGCCCAAGCTCTCACGCAAGAGAACGAGGGGACCCTGTCCGAGTAATTGCCCAAGCTCTCACACGCAAGAGAGCGAGGGGACCCTGTCCGAGTAATTGCCCAAGCTCTCACGCAAAAGAGCGAGGGGACCTGTCCGAGTAATTGCCCAAGTTCTCGCGTAAAACTGCGAGCGGGATCCAGAATGATGGGACGATGGAGACACAACCGAATCCGCACCCACCCTTTCGTTGCCTAATCATGATGGGCCAAGATTTCGTCTCTCAAGGAGAGATTAATCTACTTGTTGCGGATTCAAAGGTTCGTCGCTCCCCCAGCGAACTACTTGCCGTAAGCTTTCCTTGACAAAAAATACTCGCCGTCAGCTTTCCTTGACACTGTAGGAGCGGAAAGGAAAAGACCCCACCAGACAACCGTCCGAGACCCTCCCGATCCCGTGCCCAAGCTCTCGCGCAAGAGAGCGAGGGGACCCTGTCCGAGTAATATGCCCAAGCTCTCGCGCAAAAGAGCGAGGGGACCCTGTCCGAGTAATATGCCCAAGCTCTCACACAAAAGAGCGAGGGGCCCCAAAGAGTAGAAGTAGAGTAAAGATGGTGAAGGTGACAGAAGCCAATCTCGTCCGGTCGCTCAGAACAAACCGCGCGAAGCGGTATCTTCTGTCCAATCAGGCGTCCGAGTGCCGTAGGCCAGACAAAATCCGGAGGCAAACTTACGACAGCAAGACCTACGAAGGACGAATCCTCCTACCGTGGACCCAAAACCCAGACTTGAAAGTCAACGACGCCAACGCCGGAAAAATGAGTAGAAGTAGAGTAAAGATG
>NW_022697148.1:0-529 GCF_011630105.1 Anneissia japonica
AAATAAGAGATTGAACTAGTGAGAAATACATTCAAACTATTTTCATTTTTGGCATCTGTGTTAATTTAGGCCTAATTAATTATAAATCTCAATAGGTTAAAAATACTTTTTGGAAACTTTATGACACCTTCATGAGGTGTAGGAATACAAATTAAGAAAATAAAATGTATTGTTTGATTGATTTAATAACGTAAAGTGTACATATAAAGCGTTATTTTAATATGAGTGGGTGAGTACGCTACCCGTCAACCCACCCCAAATCGACAAGGTCCAAATTTTGAAGACAGTCGAAATCGTATTTAATACACATTATTTTTAATTTTTTTTTTGTAATAAAACTTAAAAGCGAATATTAAATATTTTAACCAATACTCTATCGGACCCCTGTATCGTCCTATATTAACAAAGCTGCGGTCCAACCTGCTTTTCCCCTTAACGGCACCTGGAGTTTTAGGTGACCCCTCCACATTTGGTATGATTATTACATCTTATTTTCCTATCTGAGCACTGTTATTATTTATATATTTAT
>NW_022697149.1:0-1408 GCF_011630105.1 Anneissia japonica
TTATTCCATTAAAATCTTTCCTAATTATCGCGAAATGCTATAGGTCTAGTATGCATTACATTTTTTCCCCGCTGCCCGCTCTTCTAACCGTTGATTTTTAATAATGTGCTAAGAAATCTGTTGAAAATTATCAGCTCCAGTGATTGCAGATTGATCCATGTCATCTGTAGACCTACAGATGTAAAGGACATAAAAAGTTACAGCTTCACAGTGGCGGATTAGGGGGTGGGGGAGAGCTCCCTAAAACTATAAAAGAAATGGAGAAAAAAGAAAAATCATAATTAAATTTTGAGGGTGCCATTTCCGGCCATCTAGAAGTGCCATAATCATAAATTTTCTTACCTCAGCCCCAACCGGAGGGCAAAACGCACCTCCCCATCGAAAATGCTGCCTACGGACCTGTCTCTTCAAAGAATTTGAAGTAGGCCAAATATTGGAAAACTTGGCTATTTCAATGAAATTTAGCAATCCACTCGAACAATGAAGGTTTATTTAAAAGATTGTTGCTAAGAAATGCTAAATAAAACAAATAAACTGTACCATTTAAAAAAAAATGTTTTAGCTAGGGTATACACTGCATACTTTGCTTGCCTTAAAAAGTAAAAAATGAAAAGTGAAAAAAATACTAAATAATGGTTAAAAGCTGGCTTACAAAAAATCACCTACACAGGACCACGTTTTTTATAATATAAAGTAGGGTACCTCTGTGAATCCCCAAGTATGTAACTATTTAACCCACAATTAAGTATCGTCTCCGTTTCAATTTGTTTCGCAGTTAACTCCACACAGTTTATCCCCGCTATTTATACCACTCAGTTGGTTCATACTTACGTCAGTTACTTCCGCCAATGCTTCCTTATTATTGGTTACCTATTATTACGCATGCGTACTGTACCCGCATTATGAAAGACCATAACACAAAGTATATTGTTCCAGAACGTTGTTCATCATGTAGCTATGAGCCTATTTCCTCAAACATAATGACACAACCCAGTCCCAAACACAAGACAACTACGGATTTTCTGCCCACTCAGTTTTGAATATGATCTACGGATTTTTACCATAGTATTAATAAAATTGAATGTTGGAGGAACAAAGTATGTAGAATAGACGATTAGGCTCTATAGTAGTTTACAATAATTAGGTTGAAATGTGTAATTTCCCTATAAGCTGGCTAGGACGTAAACATAATTAATATTATGAAAGCCTTGCCAACCAGGCTATTGTACTACCTGTGAGTATTTCCTCCATGCTGTGAGTGTGTGTGGTAGCTGGCTTTTAGCATCGGTATTGATAATCCTGTGGTCTAGACTAGCTCAGGCATAGGTATAGGATGGTTATATGGTAACTAAATAATATTAATAATAATAATAATAATAATAATAATAATAATAATAAGCCTACACAA
>NW_022697150.1:0-3616 GCF_011630105.1 Anneissia japonica
ATGCGAAAAACAAATTGCCCCAATCAGGATTCGACTCGGAACCTGTTACTTTTTGCGGAATATGCAGACTCCTAAGCCAACTGATGGGCCATTGAGGCTTTCTTTAGGATTTGAAAATCCGATAGGAGGCAATTCATTTCGCACTCTACGATATGCCAAATACAACACTAGTATTTGATAGTATTTGAAGCACACATGTTAAAGAGATCAATGTGATACGTCCTCTTCTTCAGCATTTTAAACGACAATAATATTAATAATAATAATAATAATAATAATAATAATAATAATTATTATTATTATTATTATTAATATTAATATTATTATTATTATTATTATTATTATTATTATTATGTTTATTATTATTATTATTATTATTATTATTATTATAGATTATAGATTCTTGGCAATACTCTCGTTTATATTTTTGAAAATTTTAAAAGAGATGGTTTATTTCTAGTTTAAGCCCTACCGTATCTATTTATATTCTCGAATGTTTTATGCATTGTTGTACTGTATGTGCTGCCAGGAGAGCCTCGTGACAGTAACGTTGCGTTGATTTTGGTCAATCCGGCCAGTCAGCCATACGTTTTATTTATTTGTTTTTACTGGTGAAAGAAATGATATGATATATGATTATGTTCGCTATCGTAAAATAGTTAAGAATACAGACGTTTTAGTATAATGTTTGACCTAAGTATATATCGAAATATTGGTTTTCAATAAAGTGTTCATAAATTCCATACATACAATATTTGTTTCCATTATTTTATGTTGATTACTTGTTTACTTGTTTTTTTTTTATCCTAAAGTCCACACTATAGAATTGTATGTGACAAAAATGTGATATACTCATATTTGTTTGTAATATGACATCATCATGCGCATGGGCACATCACACAAATTTGTCACATAATTCGATTGTGTTAACGGAGCTTTATAATAGAGTTAGGCAAAAATAGTTTCGTGTGAGAGAGGAATGGACATGAATGACTCTTTAATATCCAACCACAATCACCTGATAAAGACCCAATTACAACCAAAACCTATTTATGGAGTAAATTCATCGTCATTCACATTTACATAACATTTAACAACGTTACATTATTGATTCATAAATTTATATTTATATGCCTATCTATATATTTTTGATCCGATCAAATTATCTTTATAACACTGTTGGATGATCAAAGAATGGCACATGGCTCATCAATGCAATAAGCTGGTAGGACGACATCAAGAAAAAGTTTTTAGTTGTAAAAGTATAAAGTGGCAAACCATGTCTGGGGGCGCATCTAAGGAAAGAGATAAAAATGTATAGGCCTACCTACCTGGAAATTCATGGAATCTCTGATCCTGTTATAATCGCCTTATGTTAGGCCGACGTGAATTGGCCGATATTTCAAACCCTGTGTAGTGGTGGTTTAGGGTTAGCAGGCTTGTACGCTGGGTTGTGAATAGGGGGTTCTTTTTCCAGGAAATACCACACTTGACTGAAAGGTGGGGGGGGGGGGCGCCTGTAGCCCCGCCGGGGTTCTTTTTTTTTTCGATTAAAATTACCACAAAATACAACTTTGATACTACACAGTCTATCAACACATGAATAATTACCACATTAAATCCTCCAAGATATTATTAGCGCCGCGATGTTATTGGATCATCGGTAATAGACCTAGGCCTATAAATGCAGAACTTGAAAAATACGTGTCTCATTGGCGCACGATGCATACTACAGTACTACCTAGGCAGGCGTGACAAATTTGTGAGTGAGTTGAGATAATTCTGTACTTGATATTCTGACGTTTGGTAGGCCTACGTTGAAAAAAATCAATGTAAGTATGTTTAGCATTGTTATAACGATAGGTTTTGATTATGTTCTCTTTTTTTTTTCTCCTATTCCTACTTCTAGTATCCTTCTATTTTTTTTTTCATTTCCTTTCTCCATTCTTATTTATATCTCCGTTTTCTTCTTCTCCTTCTTTCTCTTTTTTTCGTCTCGTAGGTAAAAAAAAATTATTATTATTATTATTATTATTATTATTAGTGTTATTTTTTATTACCTATCTGCAATGCTGCTTTAACGGTTTTCTCGCATTTTGGTGTTTGTTTTGCTTTTTACGAATTCTCTTATTCCTTAAAATAGGGTGGGCATAAAAATTGGTCGGAGGGCCAAAGTGAAACTTTGATGTTTCCAGTGAGCTTCCAAAACCATCTTGAAGCACTGCTTTTACACCACTTATTCTCAGTTTTAATATTACTTTTTACATATGATCGGGGTGTTTTTTAGCCAATTTTGCTTAACGGACCGCAAACATAGAGTTTTTAATTCATTGTCACAGGCTGCAAAAAAATGGATGTCGAGCCCCGGGCCGCACTTTGCTTAGGCATATGCCTTAAATTTTGTACGTCAATTTTTGTATTTTTATTGCCATTTTACTGCCTTTTTGATATTTTACCTTTGTAAATCCACGCAATTCAGCTTGTTGCTGCTATGGCCTCTCTTTATATGCATATTGCAGATGGAATAAAAAAAAAAACCCTCAAAATAATACATATTTTTTATTAGGCCTATATATATTTTATTTTGGAGAAAATTTATGTCTGCGTCTGCTTTTTTCACCTTCTTGCTGAGTTTCTCAAACAGCCTAAGGTCTTGCTTTGTGACCGTACTGGTCTGTGTAAACTCATGTACAATACAGCCAAACTTCCGAACAGAAAGTAGTATAAAGACGAATTTAAGCGCAACAAATATACTTTTAATAGAACCAGACATTCAATACGACATCTTCAGTGTAACAAAACCAAAAAACCAAAATTCAGATAAATTTATTTATTATTAATACTATTATTGTTGATATTGTTATGTTATTAATATTACTGATAAAAATATAAATAATAATAATTATATTATTGTTATTATTACTATGGACCCTATTATTATTATTATTATTATTATTATTATTATTATTATTATTATTATTATTATTATTATTATTATTATTGTTGTTGTTGTTGTCGTTGTTGCAGCTGCTGCTGTTGCTGTTGCTTGTAGTAGTAGTCCGCCATTTATAGTTGTACAGTATGAAACCACATCCCTAGTATTATTGTTACACTACTTTCCGAATGTTTTATCCGCCATTAAATGACTAGAAAAAAAAAATCTATCATTTCAGTGATTTTGCGGACAATACACACCCGGACTCGAATTATTGCACGTTTGTAGAACTCGTTATATGTCGTTCTGAGGTATAATTTAATAAAAGGTTAGGTGATACTTTACAGATGGAAGATACAGAAGTCGTCACAATGATGTTGGTTGCGTTTCTTTCTATATTTTTTATGATGTTAAACATTGCTATTGTTCTTGTTATCGTGCTGAATAAATGTTTACGGAATTCCCACTACGCTTACTTGCTCAACTTAGCGATAGCTGATTGTATGAAGTTCTGTGTATTACTGTTTGGGTCTCTGTGCATCTTATTTGACATTAAACCTACATCAGAAAGTATAATATGTGATTTTGTGGGCATTGCATCCTGTGTGTGTTCAGTACCCAGGTAACAATCCCACATGGGGCCCATATGCAAAATATCTGGGAAAAGTCTTATGGGCTACC
>NW_022697151.1:0-522 GCF_011630105.1 Anneissia japonica
ATTCCAGCAAGATTCGGTGCCACCGACCGGTAGACAGGAGGCGTTTTTCGTTGCCGTGAAACATCCTTTCGGAACCCGCGTTTATGGACACGCTCACGTATCCCGACACTAGCCTTACTGAGACGTGGTCGTTTTCCCCTCTGCGGTGAACACGTGTCCGTCGAGTTCATCCGGTTTGATTGAGAACGATATGTTTCGAACGCGGCAGACTGTGGGCATCCATGATTTCATGTCGCGTATGCGGAAAGATCTGTTGAATCGGTCCACTGCTGGGGTCGAAGGTCTTTCGGTCGATTGAGCATCCGTGGTCGCGTTGCACTTTTCCAAATTATCCGGCTCGACTTCAAAACCGTTGACGATCAGAGAACTCACCTTCCCCGTGGCGGTCACGTGGGTTTCGCCGTTGCTGCCCATCATGTACACACCTTCGCAGAACTTCGTTCCGTTCCCCACCGGGTAGGGCTTTGCCAAAGTCGGAATCCCGTCCGTCGTAGAGAAGATTTGGTTGTTTCGTATGTGGTA
>NW_022697152.1:0-649 GCF_011630105.1 Anneissia japonica
TTAGGAGAAAATTTCGATATGCGCATGCGTCGGAAAAACTTTGCCGACATTTTGTTTTTCATCGCAAGAGGGTAAGCGAGCTCCATAATGCATACCTTGTTGGTGTAGTTGACCAATTGTTTACGGGATCGTCGGTAGGGTTAGGCCTCTGTCGTGTTAATGTAGCAGGTGCACGTGTTATTAAAAAAGAAAAAAAGTGATCTAACCAAACACGGTCTTTACATAATGGTATTGGATATTTTGCGGAAATGTTGTTTTCTATCGCGAGAGTATACAGTTTACACTAGAGAAGTTGTTGTTTATGTGAACGTCTATGTCCTAGCGTGAACTGAGGTAGTTGTGGTAAGTCGACTACTGCTTGTCGTCTAGAGGTGTAACGTGTGTTTTAGTAAAAGTTAACGTGATCTGAACAACATTTTACATTATGGTATTGAATCGAATGTGCTTACCTACCTAAAGTCTTTTAAACACGATGAACACGGCAATTGACGTTGCTGTTGGTGTGCAATACACTATAACAACTCCCTGGCAATATACGTACAAAACACGACGACGACAGCAGCATTCAGTCAGTCTTGTTAAATTATATAATATATTGGTCTACACAAGACTACCATACAGATCAATAAACAATAATCCGCGACAAAAT
>NW_022697153.1:0-512 GCF_011630105.1 Anneissia japonica
TTAATACAAAATCAAAATATTTTTAAAATTGAAAAAAATAAAATTTCTTAAAATTGGAAAAAAATTATAACTGAATATCAAGATGCAATTCGAACTCACAACATAAGTTCATTAGAACACATCCTTAAAACCCGACCGAGCCATCCATGCAACGTGCACTATTAGTGGTAATGGCAGTAATGTACAGTCCTTGCTCAAACCCCTATTTTGTTTTGTAAGTGTGTGGGCAACTCTGAGGTCCAACTTAAAAAAAGAGCGATGAACGTTCGTTCAAAACTGGCGATGCCAGAAGATTTTGAAGTTTTGCATTGGTAACAAGAACAGCAGTGATGCTCTAGGGTCAGTGCCTTGGTGTAAACAACTTTGCTCGTACGATGAACAGGCATCATTCAAGGAGTACATTGATGAAGCAGGAGATGGAACTAAATGACAATCTGAAAAATAATTATCAAATTTGTATATACTTTTAAACTGTAATATTTATTGTAATATAATTTACGGTATAATTATGA
>NW_022697154.1:0-743 GCF_011630105.1 Anneissia japonica
ATTCAAACATCATTGCGGTGGCGCAGCATTTATTCGTTAAATCCGTAGAAATTAATCAAACATTTTATTTTTTTTTTGTTCTTGCAGATACATGTAGAACCATCTTCGAACAGTCCGATAGTGTAGTGAAAAGCAGACGTTCGATATCTTCGCATCCAGCCTTATTCGCTAGAACACTCAAAAATTGTCGGCGAATGGAAATCTATAGATAATTGTCGGCGAACGGAAATCTATAGATTTCCATTCGCCATTGCATGTTTTCTGAAAAGCTTTATTGAACAATGCAAAAGCATCCTTTGTCCAAATTTTCTCCTTTTTTTTTGTTCTTCTTCTTTGTCTTTTATCATTGGCAGCTGGTAAAAATAACTGGTCTTTCTGGGATAGCCGTTCTCGATCTATTGTACAAGCATCCTGATTTAAGATATCCTTTCGTCTTCGACCGCTGGAAAGTGATCTCTTTCACAGGTCTGCCCTCTCTTCCCCACGTTCGTACGTGTTGCCTCCCTTGCCTCATCAGCACTCTCTATATTTATCGCTTTGCCATTTCGTCTCAAAATAAAGAGACTATCGAAAACAAAATATTTATTTGTAATTTTTTTTTATTGGTATATCATATGCAATCGTAATTCAACAACCGTTCTTTTCAGTACTTGAGATACGCCCTTGTCCTGCACTTTTCTGTTTGCAGCAAATCTCTTTTTGCTGTACATTCTGTGAAGACTGTCGTTTTTTCACCTGTCACA
>NW_022697155.1:0-942 GCF_011630105.1 Anneissia japonica
TACATACATTAATTTGAATTAATTTAATATGTTGTAGCGTACTCGGCTAATAATTTAATTAGTGGGTTAGCTTTGCTAATTTCTGAAAATTTTATTAATAACAAAATACTGTAGTTGTTAATAACTGACTAATATACTTGAAATGATTAAAAATCATTTACAGACAACATATTTTTATTTTATTTTAATAATTAAGTTTTGTCTACCTGAAAGTAAAGTGCTCTCTATCTTATTTTATGCCATGATGTAATCATATTTAGGCCTATTAAAAATAGAAGTGAACTTATATACTGTGTAAATGTATTTTTACTAATAGAGATGCACTGGCTTGCAAAAACATAGTACTGCAGGACGGTGGCTCGACCAATAAAAACAATAACTGTATATTATATTCTTGAATTAGTACTGTTTTCTGTGATTGGTTTGTTTCAACTGATCATCAAACACACCCCCCTCCCCCACCTCATCAGCGCCCCCATATCAAGACTTCTAGATACGCCACTGGGTAGCTTGTCCTGTAGTGATGAAGAAACGTTGCATTCCATATAAAATACTACAGGTGACACTGAGGTGAATGTTGTATCCATGTTTGAGAAAGGGTGATGCTTTTGTAGGGGAGGGGAATGTGCATTTATCTTCATTAGTTCTAACAATGATCTTGAATTTAAAACATTTTTTTCAGAATATTCGAGACCAGATGTGGGACCTTAAAATTTGGGGTGGCCTCCAGTTAGTGTTGGCTTTGTGTTAATATATTGTTTATTATTGCAATATATTTTATTTTGGTTCTTTGGAAATGTGGTAGAATTAGAAGAGTCGGCAATTGGAGGGTGCAATGTACTGTATTTATCATTCTTCCTTTCAAATGCCAGGACTGCCATTGAACATCAGCCCCAAATGACATATATGCCTACAACAAATAAGACAAATGCTTTTATCTTT
>NW_022697156.1:0-392 GCF_011630105.1 Anneissia japonica
GCTGGAAATTACGTTTCGGTTACATGTGTTGGGTTTGTGACACTGTAATAATACTACCGTGCGCATGGACGTTAGGACGTATGTGTACACATTCGTAAGTCCTTAAAATGCTCAAAATTACTCTTTTCCTTTAAAATTTCTTTTAAAACGCTCAAAATTACTCTTTAAATAGAGCAAGTTTTAGCATATAATACTTTTCAATCAGAAACGTGCGTGCTTCGTGAGGGTCTAAGTACTGCGGATCACCAAACTCGTCCTCAGTGACGAGTTCAAATCTAGTTGGTGATCCGCTAACACTAGCGGATCACCTCTTGTTATTGTCAGGATCATCTTTTTTTTATTCTTTCTTTCTCCCCTTTTTTGTTCGCACGATATCTCAAAAACTGCCACGA
>NW_022697156.1:412-1009 GCF_011630105.1 Anneissia japonica
CTGTCAGCGAACATTTGTCTTGGTCTGGAATAGTCATGGTAAGCTTTTCAACGCGCTCAGTCATGCGTGACGTCATCTACGCGCAATTTTGCGTTTTTACATTATCGATAGTATCAGCCTAACCATTTGCCATTTCGAAATCGTATTAAGTGAGCATTAACTTCGGGTTAATGTTGAATGTACTGTTCCCTAATTTGACGCGTGCGCTTCACTACGCGCGTGTATGCGTGCGTCAAAATTTCAAAATGCTTAATATTACTTTTTAACTAAATTAGAGCACGTCTTATGCCATTTTGAGCATTTCAAATTTTTTTGAAATTGTCTATTACGCGCGCACATTTTTACGTGCGCAGCACGTACGGAAGCTAGAAATTACGTTATTTTACATATTTTGGGTTCCTGACATTATTTTCAAAAATTTCCATTCTTTTTGGTCATGTTTTGGCCAATAGCAATACCGTACGTGTGCATCAAACATAGGTATCTTTGCGCGTATTTTGCCGCTTTACAGTGAAATTATGCTAAAATCAAACCTATTTTTAATCAGTTATAGCTCCTTAGGTTAAAAGGTGACCCCCAATTTTTATTACATATTCT
>NW_022697157.1:0-549 GCF_011630105.1 Anneissia japonica
AAACATTTTTAATTTTTTCAAGTACAATAATTTATCAACATGAATAAAAATATCTGCAATAATAGGTAAGTGAAAAAGTATTACCAAACATATCCATTCAGCACAGTTTTAAATTCATCAATAATTATTCCCTTATCATACTATTCTATAGTCTTTAGTTGATGTTTCATTTACAATTTTCTTGATTTGGGCTTCTTGGTTACCCGATTAGAGTTGGATGTAGTGTTTTCCCTGGGCCCATGTCTTTAATCATATTGGTATGATGCGGACGGTATGATGATAAATATGTAACATTGTGAAACCTTTTACTGTGCAAATAGTTTTACTCGAGTATATTTTATACCAATATTTTTTAGGGTTATCAGATACAAAACAAGAAATAAATTTATCGTCTTTGGGTCTATCTCTTTTTTGTCAGTGCTCTTTAAATAATCTCCGGTAGGAGGTTGACTATCTACTGGATTTTCGTATTAATTACATCAGATTGTTCTTCAATTTAATTTTTGTTATAATTTTAAATAAATTCATCGGTAACATGATGAATACGCA
>NW_022697158.1:0-1247 GCF_011630105.1 Anneissia japonica
GTACCACGTGACTTTCGTAAACCAAGGAGCGGAATGTCGCAACTCTTTATATATATGGCTCTGGCCAGCGCGGTAGAAGTACGCCCGCTATAAACTCAGTAAGCAGAAAACAAAAGTACCGTATCTTGTGGAGAACAGATAAACAGACAAACCGACCATGCGCGGTGCAGTACTGGGTAGTGTATAAGAGACAGGTGCAGTACTGGGTAATAAAACATATACAAGCGTTAGTTGGCGTCCTACACTAGCTGCATATGGGCGTATCGTTTTTTACGCTCTCAATGAGCGTTGTTGGCTCTCTTGTTCTATTTATACTCTTTGGTATAAATAGAACAAGAGAGCCAACAACGCTCATTGAGAGCGTAAAAAAACGATACGCCCATACGCAGCCAGAGCCGTAGATAGAGAGTTTGGCCAACTCGGTTTCAATCACGTGACTTACACCGGCCATGTTGTCACCAAAACAAAACAACGCGATAGGGTAGGAAGTTAGCAGTTATTATAGATGATTAATGCTATAATTATAATTTGAAATACCGTTATGTTGGGTTTGAGGTTGCTGCAATCGATCCAACAAAGAAACAAAAATGTATTAATTTCCTTAAATTCCAAAAAGGAGGAGGATTTGGGATTTTATTTTAACTTTGCATGGCGATCGAAAAATCTCGCTATCCACGTAGTATATTATAAATAATATAAGGCATGTACCGCCCGCCCACTTCACGAAGATCCACCTACTACTACTACTATTACTACTAGGCCTAGACAGGCCTAAATTTCGGTACTTCTTCGGCCGAACACCTTAAGGTAGTACTTAAATCGGCTTAATTACGATGATAATAAAAAAAAAAAAAAGGAAGGATTTTCAAGCAGCAATGATTTATAAAAAGATGCAATGTTGCACTTTGTTGTTAAATTATATAACTAAATTTCCAGAAAGCTGCACGAAGTATCAGTCAAAGGTAGCTTAAATTATAATTAAAAATAAAAATTGAATCCTCCAATAAAAGCGAAAACTTGTCCAAGGAGTCCTGTGCTAAAGATTTTAAAGATAAAAATATGTTTTAAAGATATAGGCCTAATTGTATTATAATATATTGATTGTTTTAATACATATATTAAATCAAAACGTTTAAATGTTTTACAAATTACAATTCAAAATTTCAATGAATAGTAATAAATAATAATAATAATAAATAATAATACAGTAATATTAATGATAATATTATAACTCACTAATATTATTA
>NW_022697159.1:0-3273 GCF_011630105.1 Anneissia japonica
GTGTTCAAATAAAGGGCATAATAATACATTTAAAGTATTTGCTCGTTTAGAAAATTTTGATTAATGAGCACGTAGGATCAAAAAGAAGGATACATTTTAGCACCTTTGAAAACGTCAGCGTCCCTCCGCGATTAGTTTGAGGAACGCAGACGAGATGAAATAGATCATAAAAAGGTAGATAGTAACGGCTTGTGTGGCAAATAGTGATGGTACAGAAGTGCGATAGTGCCAGGTGGCAACAACCTTGACGATCGACAACAGCCCTATGGTGGCAAAGGTCTGGGCTGGACTGAACGCATTTGTATCGCTGCCTGTGTCGGCGACTTTTTCTTAAAGTCACACTTATAAGCGATTGTATAAAGATATGGGTTAAGAGAGGAATTAATAGGCAAAATAAAGGTTGCTGACCAGGCGTATATGTCAGATGGGAGCTTCCAGGCACCAACCTCGGATCCAATTCCCATAAAGATAATAGGAAACCAGCAACAGAAATCGGTTAGAACGATCATTGCCATCTTGGTTGCCATCTTAACCTCCTCTGCGCGCCTTTGACTTCTATTAACTCTCGATGCTGTTCTCTTTACGGAGATGTAAATTGAGATATAACTCACGGCGATGACGACGAATCCAAAGAGGTTGAAGGCGATAAAAATAGCTATGGCGTATTCCCAACCTGGTAATCGGTCTCTTGCTAGCGGTAGTGCCAGGCACACACTTTGTCGTCCATAGTAGTTACTTCCGAAATACGGTATGTTAATGAAGCTTAGGTGGTTGAACATCGGGAGGAAGCTGATACAAATAATGACCAGCCAGGCTGCACCAATAACCTTAATGCATCGTTTACGATTGAGTCGGATGTTACTGAACGGATTAGCTATGGTAACGGCACGGTCAAAACTCATAAGCATCAACATAAATACCGAGCATTCGCTGGATAATGTGGAGATAGACCCGGCGAAACTGCAAAGGAAACTGTTTTTCCAAGCCTCTGCAAACGTTGCGTACACACCCCTGTAGTAGAGATCAGCTCCTGCTATGAGTATCATGTAAACTGCCATCAAGAAGTCAGATACTGCAAGACTTGTTATGAGTATGGATTGGACATTAAAGTCATTTTCCACCAAGCGCAAAATAACAACAACTGAGTTGCCGATGAGGGCGGTAATTCCAAGAATCATCATCAGGATCCGCAACGCTTCCCTCTTCAAGAGATCTTTACAAGAGGAAAACTGATCAGTAGCCGGACGGCAGTCGGGAACATCCTTCATAATGCAGCAGATACTGAACTCATCCGAATATCTGTTTGGAGTACAGAGAACAAAATAAAACAAAAGTATCAAAAAGTGTATTTATTTATACTATTGCACACTTTATAATCATTATTATATTTTTGTTGTTAAGTAGTACGTAACGTAGGTTTGAATAATAATAATAATAATAAATAATAATAATAATAATAATAATAATAATAATAATAATAATAATAATAATAATAATAATAATAATAATAATAATAATAATTTATTGGGAAAATACACATTTGAAACAGTGCCATGTTCAGAATACCGAAAATCCATGAGAGCATATATCTTCATCAATAACAAGTTACTCTTCCACACGAGAACAAGAAAAAAAATGAAAAAAAAGAAGCAAAACTAAACCCCCTTATTAGCAGAAACAATATTCTATGTACCTCCCCAAGTTATGCATTTTCCCCTTCCCCTTAAAAACCTAAGCAACATACATCAAAAATAGTAATGCAGAAAAGAAAAACAACTAAATGAAATTGAAAACAGAGGTGAACTGAATAGCAGTACTATAAAGCAAAGGTAAAGCATGGAATTCAAAATTTCGTTGCGGAATTTCCATGCTCTTTTGGTATATATTTTGCAAAACTTGTCACAATCTGCTAAGGAGCATCGATGAACAACCCAAAATATGATGTCGTTTTTAGGTCATCGTTTGCATTAATAAATTTATGTGTTGCATTAGTTGAGGTAGGTAATAACAGTAGAATCAAACATGTATAAAAGTAATAAAAACTTACAATTTCTTAAGGGAAGTAAGCGTTTTAAATGTTCCAGGATCGTAAGTCTTTAACTCGTTAAATCTCAAGTCTCTATAGAATTAAATGAAATAAAAATTTATAGATTTAAAAAGAGCCTTTGATTCAATTGATCATCAATTTCTTATATTTAAATTAAAGAAAGAAGGTTTAAAACAAAGTATACTTAACATTATTATTTCAATGCATGACAAACTTTCCGCCCATGTAAAAGTTGGAAGTATTATCAGTAATCAATTCAGATGTTTAATTGGTATTGAACAAGCATCACCTCTATCCTCTTTTCTTTTTAATTTATTTATTAACGTTTTAAGTATAATATTAAATACATTGGAACGTACACATAACATTCAAATTGGCGATTTTCTCATTAACCATTTACTTTATGCAGACAACCTTGTTCTTATGAATGGCACTGTTTTTTGGTTTGCAATCTTCTTTAAACAAATTGGCTGTCTATTGTGATAAATGGGATCATACTGTTAATATTAAAAAAAGTAATGTTGTCGTTTTTAAAAATGGGTTAAAATTTTAAAAAATAGAAAAATGGTATTATAAAGATGTTTTATTACAAGTCTTACAATTATCTTGGTGTAGTGTTTAATTCAAATGGCACATGGACAACATTTTTGATGTAAAAACAGTACCAATATTAACTCTAGGTTTTGCAGATTTATTTTAGGAATAGGCAGCACAGCTCCAACTATTGCAGTTATGGGTGAATGCGGGAGATTTTCACTTTCTGTCGCTGGTATTAGAAATGCTTTACGTTATTAGTGACGTTTATTAATGCAGATAATAAAAGTTGTATTTACAGTTGTTATAGATTCCAGTTAAGAAGATTACAGTCGAACGATAAATCTTGGTTACACTTTATTAAAGAGAAATTATGTTCAATTGGTTTTGGTATAAATTGGTATGAACAATATGTTGAGAACCATGTTGCTTTTATATCTGAAATAACTACTCGTCTAACTGATATTAAACGTCAAAAGTTTCATGAACAAATTCATTTATTTTCCAGACATAAGTATTATGTAACTTTTATATAATTTTACAATCGAACTATACCTAATGCATATACAAAATTTTAATTATAGACGTATTCTCACTAAGTTGCGTTTAGGAGTCCTTGAATTAGAAATTGAAACTGGTAGATGGTCAAAAATTGATAAAAAAGATAGATTATGCAAACATTGTACATTAAA
>NW_022697159.1:3998-13706 GCF_011630105.1 Anneissia japonica
AACTATAGCCTTCCTAAAAAGTAGTTTTATGGTTTACATTTTATCTTACTTTGTTTCACTATATTATCTTAACAATAAATGAAAGATAAACACAGAATTCTAATAAGTATCTTAAAGACTGACGCACCTTTACATTAGTTTCGGCCTCGTTGGTACCATCATCATTTTATCTAGAGACGAGTCATACTAGGCCAGGATCGTCCCGTCCACTACACCAGCAGTAGGCCTATGTGGTTAGTTCATGTTTCGCCTACCGCGCTAATCAAATTTATCTTTGCTCTTGGGAATACAGACGAGCTGCTCCTCTTTTTGGTGACATTCACTTGTTTTTAAAAATACGTAAACGTACCCTCGACCACTCCCGAGGCTTATCCAGGTATCCTTTGTCTTCAATTTTGTGTCGCAGGTTCGACAGCATGACATCTTTCCCGTCGGCCTAGGCCTATTGTGGTGGACAGTTATGTTCTACTGTAGTCTTTAAAATACTGAGCCTCGCGTGAACCAAGACGGTTCGCAATACAACCACTTTCTAGACTGCAGCTTTTCCACGCTCTCGATATTGTGCGCAGAACAAAAATTTCTCTGGAATACAGTTTTTTTGGCGTTTCGGTTGGTGTTTTCTTTTCCTCCACTAATAAAATACCACGATATTCCACGCACCTACACGGAGCTATGTCCCAACTTCCTGACTCCTCTCTACATTCGTGGCACCAAAACGAGAACCGTTTGATTGGTTGACCTTCCGTCATAACATTCACTCTATTGCCAAATACGGCATCCCAAAAATTATGTCATGCTTGTCATGGCCAGCGGTCTGCAATCGATTTGACTCACTCTTTTACAAGTCTCTAATTCGCATAAAAGTTTCTCGATATATACCGTCGCTGGTGGCGCTCTCCAAAATTAACTAATACTAGGAAAACCTATAATTAGAGACTTGTGGCAAGTCTACACACAACCTATCGGAAGCAAACTTAAAGTGTTCATTGAACCATGGAGGTATAAAAATATTTTTATACCTCCATGATTGAACAAACCATCAAATCCCATTGCTTTACCCAACGGAAGCTTATCAATATATTTTTTGAGAGTATTAGGCGTTACCCTAATTTTATAGTTATTACTGACATTGTCATCATCCAGAACATCATTAACAAAAGACTATATATATCAAAAAGTTGACATCAGCTTCTGCTTTAAAAATATTACAGTATCGAAGGTGGAATGCAGACAACTGGAGAGGCTTACAAATAAAAGCAATTAAAGCAGAAGCCGACGTCAATTTTTGGAAAATTGTAAAACCTGTGGTGTTTCCCCGAGATTTATATGTATGCTTCAAGTGAAATAAAATGTAAAAACAATGAAAAAAACGGTGTACAATCATTGAAAGTTGATTTGCGGAACACAAATTTTCATGTGTGGATTTAAAATTGCAACCTATTGTTATAGCCCTCAAGTCATTGATGGTGTGATTAGGTGAATTAAAATGTGCACTTATTGGGCAGTTGAGTGTGTCTTATAAATAATTTGTGGTTGTTCGTTCTAGATCTGAAAGTAAGACCAGTTTCGGCAACATAGTTTCCCTTGTTGTATTTCTTGCAGTATATGAGGTATATAATATTGGGCGAGTTACAATTCAGTACTGTTGGCCGGATTGTTATTTTTGTCCCTGGTGGAGTGAATGAGCTGTCAGTATTTATGATGTCGCATAATTTTCATCTAGAGCTGTTACATTGTGTTGCCATGTATCGGTTTAGTGGTGGGGAGGTGAGGTTAAAGTGGACTTTAAATTGTTAGGTTGCCTACGTGCGAATGGAGGGGGCTGTAAAAATAATTCTTATTCGATTGGTCTCCTTGAAGGGAGAGGAAGTCTTTTTTAATTTGCTTAGACAATATAATGTTGGGGCTATAGTCGAATATCATAGGTAGCCGATCATTATTATATTTAGGTCTATATGTGAGAAGATCAGTGCGAGATTTATGAGGCTTTCTTAATCTTGGTTTTTATTACACTTAATAGTTGGGTACTTGACATGAACCAGTGAGAAGCGATATGTGTTTGTTATAGTCGGATGGACATGAGCAGATTCGTTTAAGTCGCAGGCATTGACTGTAGATGAGCGATCGTTTAAGACTAGGGTGTGAGCTTCTGTAGTCGAAGTATCGATTGTTGTCTGTGCGTTTTATGTGTACAGATGCGGTGATGTTACTGTTATCTAAATTAATAGATAGATGTAAAAGACATCTCCGAAGCTAGTAATGTATTTAGAACCATAATCTATGCTGACAACACTACACTTTCAACTGCATTTCGAAATTGTAATATTTTAAATAACAATGATACTACAAACATTAAACTGATGAAAATTAGTGAATTGCTCAAATTAAATAAATTAAATTTAAACATTAATAAATTAATAATACAATAATACAAACATACTTATATATTATGCATGTACATCACGAATTAAAAAAAAAATCATTCGTGCTAGTTTATTTTTAGTTGTGAACCATACTGGAAATTTAATAGTTGATAAGATAAATAATCATTCTCTATGTAAAATCAAACCTGGAGTAATTTTCAAAGAAATATGTATTGACAATACACGATTGAGTGCTGCTATTCATATTATCTACAATGATAAAATTCTTACGCCAATCTTTGGCGTTTATTTGCCTCATTCTTACGGTAAAGCTGAACAAATAACGACTTTACGCTGAAACTATTGATACTTTACAGTCGTTAATTGATGAATGTAATGCAAGCCCTTTTATGATCGTCGGTGACTTTAATGCATGTCTACCCCAACATGTATGTTATATACTAGCAGTTTCTAATAGAAAGTAAAATGCTGCGAGTATGAAATTCATGTAAGTACTAATAGATAATTCAGTACATAAAAGGGTGTACTGATTTTTAGTTTTAGTATTAAAGGTTGGTAGAAATATGTGATTTGGTGGCTTATAAGAATGGATTTCAACAATTTTGTTTATAATGCTACAAAACAACATAATAATAAAATAATAGATATGTTAATAGTCGATCTTGTTTTATTGTTAACCACAATATGCTTCACAGTATTTAAATATGTAACAAAAAAAAGTGTTATTCACAATAGCCTTCACAGTATTTAAATCTGTTTTAATAGAACAATATTTAAAACTTTTAATATTTTCTCAATAATTAAAACTGTTTCAAAAAAGTGGCCAAATTAAGAGCCTCACAGAAATTAAATCTGTTTAAAAAAAATGGTTTATGCATATCGTGCTCCTCAGTATTAAACTCTTTTAATAAAATAATGCTTTATCGACAATATGCTTTTCATTTTTGAAATAAATGCTTTATCCACAAATATGCTTTTCAGTATTAAATTTAAATAAATGCTTTTTAATATTTAAACTTGTTTAAACACTACATAATCTCAGATAATTTCGTCATCGGCCGATGTCATCCGATGACGTGCACCCTCTGTTGGTATTTGAGGTCTTTTCCGCGGGGTCCTCTGTTCCCTGGGTTGGTTTAGAAGGTCATCGTAAATATGTGATAGCTTGTAGGCTCCTTATCTCCATTTATCTAAACGAAAACATAAAACACCATCAAGCTCTAAACTGACAATGACCTGGATTGTGTGCAACCACCAAAAACCTGCAAACAAAAGTACATGACAGTGTAAATTAACATAAGATTGAAGCACAATATTTGTTACCAAATTCACACATAAAAGCTGTTTTACTAAAATAAATATTCAATATAATTATCGATTACTATTATTTTAATCGATATTTTATTAGATGTTATGATTTATTGGTAAGATATGGAGATGAAAATATATACCTACCTCCCAAGTATAATCATGGAAAAAATATTTATCCCTACAAAATGTATATGATTGTGTAAAGTAACATAAGATTGAAGCGTAATATTTGTTATCAACTTTACACATAAAAGCTGTTTTACTAACATAAATATACCGTATTCAATATAATTATCGATTACTAATATTTTATTCGATATTTTATTAGATCTTGATTTATTAGTAAGATATTTGGAGATCAAAATAGACAACTACCTCCTAAGTATAATCATATAAAAAAATATTTATCGTCACAAAATTAAATATGGCGTCTATGATGAGCCTGTTGCCACATACAGACATCAAAATAATCTTGCAACTTCTAATTAATATAAAAAGACAAATAACGCTGTTCGTTCAGACACCTGGCCTAATTTAACATAAACCTAGATCTACCCTAGGTAGAGAAGCTAATGGAATACCTAATATTAGGTTAGACCATGGTAGGCCTAGCCTCAGCAAATTGAAAGACTAGCTACGTTCCGCCTAGGCCTAATTAAAGTATAAAAAACACAACCGTAGCTGCACTAAAAATTTCACAAACAGGACACAATCACACTGATCTAAACATCACTAAAATTATCATGACCATAACACTTTTAAGACTTGACATAATAAATGTTTGAAAATGGAATACTTACCAATTCAATTCTAATTCTAAACGAACACATCCGACACCGTGAAGCTAAACTGACAATGACCTTAATTGAAAGTCACGCCGCCGGGACTATGTGGATCTCGAAAGGGCTCCGAAAAGCACTTGAATTTCATCGCGCTTTCGGGCTGAAAATCGAAAACGATCCGACGCTCTCCGGAAAATTCATTGGTTGGCAGACTTTTGGAGGCGTGGCCATATTCTATTGAAAAAAAAGTTTAGGTAACTTAATTATTCCTGTAGATCTTCACGATGCTCACCTTATTGGTAATGAAGTAGGAAATAATGTCGAGACAAATAGCAAAACACTATTTATTTCCTGTTATTTGCCCTATGAAAAAGTAAAATTCAATTCATTGTTGAAGAGTATCAAAGTAAAGTTGTTATTATGGGCGATTTCAATGCTGATCCTAATAAAAAAAAAATTGTAAGGAGCTAATAAGTTTTGCCTCTGGGCAGGGTTTGAAGTTACCAGATATTGAGGTGTTAGGGTTTTATTCCGGTACTTTTACTTACGTTAGCGATGCTTTTCATACTAACAGTTGGCTAGATTACATTTTATCCACTCATGGTGCTTACATTCATAAACGGCCCAAAAGTATTCAAGTTAGTTATGAGCTCAGATCACTTTCCGTTGCACTTTCATTTTCATATACCAAATATTGCGTGTGTAAAATATTAGTAATGTGGCCTGTGGTAACGCATGCACGTTAACTGGGCTAAAGTACCTCCTGAGTCCATTGATAGGTATCGGCGAATGACAAATGAATTGTTAAGTAGGCCTAATACTTATATTCCTTTGGATGTTATTTCCTGTTCGGATGTCAATTGTAAAGACCCAAATTACATTGAAAGTATTAATAACTTTTATAATGATATTGTTAAATGTCTTGTTAATGCCTCTGATACATGTATATCCTCCTTAAATAAGGGTGGTTCTAAGTTTGATATTGTTCCAGGTTGGAATGAACATGTTTCAAATTTACATGGGGTTGCTAGAGAGGCTTTCTTGCTGACGGTGGCGCTCTGATAATAGTCCCAGGGCTGGTGCCATATTCGAAGCTACGAGACTATCTAGATCCAGGTTTAAACTTGCGCTTAGATCATGTAAAGTTCACGAAGAACAAACGAAGGCAGACTCCAATGGCTTCTGGGAAAATGTTAAGAAAATTAGCTCTGCCTCATCCCTAATCTCACAATTTATCGACGGTGTCCAGAGAGATGAGGAAATTTGTAAGCTATGGGCTGCACACTATGAAAAGTTGTTTAATTGTGTTGAAAATAATGAGCAAGTACCGTAGTCATTGATAGAAATTGCACTTCTGATTATAATTCTTCTCATGTTAACCCTGAGATTATTATTAATTTTATTATTAAGCTTCATACTGGTAAAACCTCTGGTCTGGACAAGCTCTCGAGTGAGCATTTTAAATATTCTAGTGATATAATTGCGATATACGGTATCCAGAGGGTTAAGTTTTAACTCTATGTTTATTCATATACACGTTGCCAGTGACCTTGTTAAAGTTGTACTTATACCAATTGTCTAATCAAAGACCGGTAACGTTACCAGCAAAGATAATTATCGAACAATTGTCATTACTTTTGTTATTTCTAAAGTCCTTGAACATTGTTAATTCATCTTAGTAAAGGCACTTTTGACTCTAATGATACTCAATTTGATTTGTTGCTTTATCTTTCTTTCTCTTGCCTTCTTTTGTTTTGTATTATATGGATATTAATTGTCTGAAATAAAAAATTGAATTGAATTACATATACTCTGGTAATTGTGCTATACGTCGATCTTGCGGCTTCTCATGTTGGGATAGGCTAGGTTGTTGTGGTTGTTCTTTGTTGGTTTGGGTGGTTGTAGCTGTGTTGCTGGATTTTCAGAAAGTGTACGTGTCGGCGTACTGGTGTTGTATCATCGTCTTCAGTGATTTTATTGAATAATTGTTATTGGTACTTTCAATTACTCATTCCTAAGCACATGATTTTATGTATTTTAATGTGTATTGATGTTTTGTTTTTCTTTTTTATACGCTCCATTTTTGGAGGCAATTTTGAATAAATTGAACTTGAAATTGATATTATTATTATTATTATTATTATTATTATTATTACAGTATTATTATAATTATTATCATTATTATTATTATTATTATTATTATTATTATTATTATTATTATTATTATAATTATTATTGATGCTAGCGGCAGTTCTAGCTATTATAAGGGTCTCCTAGATTCATTTTTCTCTTTCTAATATTTTCAGTACTGTGATACTGTTATTTTTTCTGTATTGCTTCTATTTTTTGTATCAAATAAACAAATCTGAGTCTGAGTCATGGATGGAGCTGAGGTGGTTTCTATTTCAAATTCTAAGATCCGCACAATTTAATGCTGTAGGCCTGCTTTTGTGGCGAATCATCTTCTATCTATAACCTTATTGTTGAAATTGTTGAATAATACTTTGACATGTTAGTGCGTGAAAACTTTTAATACATCCCGAGGGGTATTTCAATGCAAACTGTTTCGTGTGTAAAAAAAAAATCTTTACTATACAAAACTGATATCATTCATAACTTGTGTGACGAAGACTCGGCAAACTATTGAAAGCACCTTGCTGTACTCGAGCTATTTCATTCCGTCTAAGGTCTCTTTAAAACATACGGTAAAGAGAACAAAGAAGTATCATCAAGTAAAAGTATAGCTGATACATGATTTAGGACTTGAAAGTAGAACTGTAGCCTGGCGGTACGGATACCGGTGCATATATTAATTTCGTACCTCAGCCCGAACTATGGTGGGGCTGAAGTGGTTTCTTTTTCGAATTCGAAGTTCCGTACTATTTTGATATTTTAGACCTACTTCTGTGGAGAATCATCTTCTATCTATATACTTATTGTTGGAATATCGACAATGAGTAATACTTAGACATGCAGGTGACTGAAGACTTTTGATACTTCCCGATCTGTACGCGAATGTAAAAAGGTTGGAAACCACAAGTAACACGAAAGTAGAACTGTAGCCTAGTGGTAAAGAGTTAATGTATACCAGTGCAAAAACCGGGAGGGTTGCTGGACAATTTCCAACGACCCATTTCCAACCAACTCTTATTTAGATTTCCTATAGTAGGATAACACTGTATTATTTTCGAATTTTCCAACCTCATGTTTCTTCTAGAATCGCTTCCAGTGCGTCTGGAGGTACGTACTGTACGTACAATTGTATGGATAACATTCACTTGCATCTAAAACAAATTTATTACAGGCAGAATACAACTTATCTTAAGGCCTACAACAATATATCAGTATCTCTACCCACAAATATTATCTGAACTTGCCACGCGACGATTGCCCGTGCCATGATTATTCAGAAGAATGCATACTAAAAATAAAAACATACCATGCGCATCATCGAAATATATATTGGTGGCCATGATGATTATGGTACGACACTTCAAAGTTGTTGTTTTTCTTCCTTTTTTTTTTTGTACATGTACATCAAGTCAGTGAAATGCTTACCTATAAATTTGATATAACCTGGATTAACCTGAAATAACGCGGAAGTCTGATCGACTTGCTATGAGTATTAGAATCATTCTAATACAGAATTGATATTATTCAGTAAGTTTATATTTTCAGTGAAGGTATTTTGCATTAGATGGGTTATTTTGTAATACACATCACCCTTCAAAACATAAAAAAGCACAAACACCTACTATCTGTAGGCAAAACAATAATACTGCATTAATTTTTAAAAGTTTTGAAAAATTTGATATGATAGTATCATTATTCATCACTTGTGGATTATCACTTACAATGTCCGAAGACTTGCCAAACCACTGAAAACACCTTGGTTTAGATCAGTTATTTTGTTTCCATTCAAATACCTTTAAAAAAGAACAATACAATCAATATCATCAAAAGTAAACAAAATAGAACAAAAAACGGAGTGGTACATTGCGGAGCTGTTTCTATGTTTTATTCCAGTTACAAGTTTGCCTCATAACGAAACTTATTCTATTACCATATATATATATATATGTTTGGGCCCTACCTAAGCTGGTCGAACGTTTCGTTTGGGTCTGTACCCTAGCTGCGCTGATGAGGCCTGGAAGGCCGAAACGGATCCGTCTGTAGATATTGGAATTCCTTCCAGTGGATGCTTAGTTTATTTTGCCATTCTGATCGGATTTTCTCTACTGTTCCGTTTTAATTTTAATTTTAAATTGTTTTGCATTATATGGCCGTTTGCTGTTATCTGTATGAGTGAAATTCATACAATGCCAACTTGCAATTTTTGTTTTCCATGCCAGAGTATTCAGTCTGTCTCTTATACACATCTAGATGTGTATAAGAGACAGGAAATATACAGTACATTAAAATTATTAAAAGGCAATATTTAAAAAAAACATCAATATAACAAATTAGGATTCAAGACATAAAAAAGGAGTCCACTCAAAAAAAAAACAGAACAGTTAAAACACATTAGAAAAATAATAAAGGCAAATACAAATAAATTAAAATTGCGCATACAAAGGCCAAGGAGAACAAACTCATGATCAGTATGCTATAATATTGAGTTTCTTAAATATATTAAATTATTAAATTATAAATAGTTTACTGTTGGATTATGATGCTTATTGATAATACGGACCAATGTGGGTATAGGTGATTTACTATATCTCTCAGTCTTAGATTATTTCAAGCAGGCGTGTGTATCTCAAAGTTCTAGAGGGTTTATGATAAGAGGGTAGCATATCTCTGAAAACAACAGATTTCAACAAACTACTGCCAAAAGCAAGTTGTAATATCTATTATAAAGATTATCGGTCCAGCGCCCTCTCTAGTTGCTAGGGGCTACCAATATGGCTACGGTCCATCGTTTACACGGCGAAATACAACCTTGTTTATTAAAGTCAGCTTTACACGTTATCTAGTGTTCGTCGTTGTTATTTCATGGTCTCAAAGCAGGCTTAAATATTACATTGGCGACGAGGATGAACAGAATTATGCTACCCGACCCAGGACAGCTTGATCTCACAGGTGAACAAATCCATACGAAGTGGAAGCAGTTTAAACAACGCTGGGACAACTACGAACTAGCTACAGGGGTCAGCAGCAAACCGTCCGCCACTCGAGTAGCCACGTTGCTCTCCGTTATCGGAAATGAGGCGCTTGTCGTGTATAATACA
>NW_022697159.1:13727-14546 GCF_011630105.1 Anneissia japonica
GGTATTAGAAAAGTTCAAAAACTACTGTGAACAGAGGAAAAATGTGACGTATGAGCGAAACGTTTTTTTCAATAGGCATCAGGCTTCAGGCGAAACGATCGACCAATACGTCACAGTTTTGAAAACTTTGGCTGAGCCCTGTGAATTTCAAGATCTGAAAACGTCATTAATTAAAGATCAGGTAATAATAGGAATAAGAAATCACAAAATTGGAGAGAAACTGTTAAATTCAGACAAGGTAGTAAATCTAGATTCTGCATTAGCTCTCATTCGTGCGCATGAGCACACAGTTATGCAATTAAAGTCGATGAATGAGAGCAGTGGAAATACGCAGCAGCAAGCAGCAGAAGTAAATAAACTTTTCAAACATAAAACATACAACCCGAGATACACTAAACCTATATCGAAACCTAAGGCAGTCCATAATCGCACCACGACATGCCATAACTGTGGGGGCGTGTACCCACACAAACAGGGAAAGCCGTGCCCTGCAGCAGGTCAGACATGCCATTCATGCGGTAAAAGAAATCATTTCGCAAAATATTGTCGTAGTAGAGGAAGGGCTAGAGCAGTTAGCGCAAAACCTGTCAATCGCGAGAGTTCAGACGAGGAATATGTATTCGCAAACAAGTGTTTAACAAAAAAGGGCCTCCAAAGTTGCGAAGTAGAAATTGCTGTGATGAAAATTAAAGCCGGAATTGACTCACAAGCAAGCGTTAATATTATGGACAGCGATACATTCAATAAACTGAAGAAGACAGCAGCAGCTCCAAATACATGTTTGCGAAAATCAAAAGCACAAGTATTTGCATATAATGC
>NW_022697159.1:16357-19927 GCF_011630105.1 Anneissia japonica
GTGCTCATGTGTTTAAATTTTAAAGTTAATTGACGCATAACAAAAAAATATATACACATTAGACACTGTAATCTGAATGCCAGCTGTTTATTGTTAATCTGCTAAAGAAATATACTAGTCACATCATTACATAACAGAAGACAAATATATACTGTAATCATCTAAAGTAATTTAAATCCAATCTAAACAAAGGGAGGGATGTAATATATATTATAAAGATTATCGGTCCAGCGCCCTCTCTAGTTGCTAGGGGCTACCAATATGGCTACGGTCCATCGTGTACACGGCGAAATACAACCTTGTTTATTAAAGTCAGCTTTACACGTTATCTAGTGTTCGTCGTTGTTATTTCATGGTCTCAAAGCAGGCTTAAATATTACACAAGTGTAAGTGTTTCTCCTCTTTTCTCGAGTGAGGGAATATTAAAAATTGAAAGAGTATTATCATAGTTAATATAATTAAACCCTAAAATAATGAGAAATGCCCTTTTCTGGACTCTTTCGATAGCCATATAATTGGATCGAGACAGAGCACCATGCCAAACGGGTGCAGCATATTCTAAAATCGGTCTTATATATGAAACGTACACAGTGATTAAATCTGCACATGCGACATTAGCTTGCTTAAGTATACATAATGAAAACAAACGTCTGGAGGCTCTAGAGACAATATCCTCCGTATTGAGATCCCACTTAAGATTACTTTGAATAATTACACCCAGTAATCGGATATGATCAACTACATCAAGTACTGATCCATTTAGGGTAAAATTTGGCAAAATCATTTCAGGAGTTTTATGCTTCAAAAAATTTATAGTAAGGATGCGACATTTAGAAGGTTTGGGTACCATCTGATTAAGAAAACACCATTCATTTAAGTTATCCAGGAGGGATTGCATAATAGGTATAGAATTTCTAGGAACGGCTTCACCGTGGGTGAGGTCGTCTACATATTTCCACCTTCTGCAGCTATCAATCATGGCGTCATTGATGAGAATGAGAGATAACACCGGCCGAGTAGTGTTCTCTGTGTGGGAAATCACAATTAATGGAGATGTAAGAGGACTGGGAGCCTGCGTACCTGGTGTTCATAACTCGGCCACTCAGAAAGCTGCAGATGATGGGAACTAAAGACGATCTCACCCCGAGGTCAATTAACTTTTTTATAACAACAGAATGATCAACTCTATCAAATGCTTTCATAAAATCAACTGCACAGATATTAACATTATGTACTTCCTTTTTCCACATCCTTAAAAATGCAATCAATTAGGCTAATCAAATAATGAGTTGTGGAGGATCCCTTTCTACTACCAAATTGTTTACAGTCCAACTTGTCTTTAATATCATCGACGACCCAACGCACAATAAATTTCTCGAAGATCCTGGCAAAATCGGAGTCAGTGATATTGGCCGGAGGTCATCTACAGATGCAACATTCTTAACTTTGGGTATAGGAACAACAGTCGCCTTTTTCCAAACATCAGGAAATACCCCCTTTTATTGAAAATGTTGGTGAGAGGTATACTCAATTCGGGCGTAAAGTCTTTGATCAATCGAATAGGCTGGTAATCAGGATGACCTGCTTTGGAGGGATTGAGGGTATTAAGCACTTTTCTAACTTGCCAGGTATCGATGACAGGTGGTGGGCTGCTGGCAGGCAAATATGCTGGAAGGTTAGAAAGATCCAAAGGTGGGAGGGTATTACAAATAGCGGCAAAATGATCATTAATTCTACTTGCAGCATCACCATAAGACAGTCCTGGCAGGCTAGAACAGGGTGGTTTATTTAATTTACACAGCTGTTTAACACCCTTGTGCCATTTTGCAAGATTATTGGTTTTCAGGGCTTTCAAAAACATCTGATAATAATTAGCTTTAGCTTGCCGGATACCAGCTTGAACTAAGTTGCGAAGTCTGCGCCATTTAGCAGTTTTTCCAACTTTTAAGTAAAGATTATGCCTTTTATCGATAAGCTTCCTAATACCGAGCGTCATCCAAGGAGCGTCTGCACTCCGAAAGCGTCTAGTAACAACAGGAAAGTTCTTATTAAAAGCTCCTGTGAGTATCAAAGAAAAGAGCATAGTTTTTTTATTAGTGTCATCTATTAGGTTAATATCTGACCAGTTATGGGAAGTAATCCACTGACCAAAAGCTCTTATAGAAGAATCACGATAGGGTTAAGTGCGAATACGCATACACTTATTAGCAAGTGGGACTTCTTTCTTGGGATCAATCAATATAGCATTGTGATCGCTACGGCCAATTGGGGCCAATCGTTTGGGGTTCTTGTAAAGATCATAATAATTAATAAACACCTTGTCAAGCATTGCATCATCTCTTTTATTAAAATTAATTATTTTATTAAGTCCACAATTAACAAAGTCAGATATGTCAAGATCATTAAAGTCCCCCATCAAAGCAATCGCAGCTGTGCTGTGGACAAAACGTATATTATCAATGGTATGTAAGATATGTTCAACAAGATTGTCTGCATTAGGGGCATCGGGTGGATAGTAAACGGCACCAATATAAAAATGGCTGCCTAGCCTGCATTTACGAGGTAGTATCACCCTTATTCATAAACATTCATGATCACATATAATATGGTCACTCACAGCTTCAACTTGAAGACCATCTGCAATACAACAAGCAACTCCGCCTCGTTTCTTTTTTCCTTTCCTATTTTTGGTAATAAGCTGAAACTTGGAAAATTCAGCAAAATTACAAGTCATATCGTTGAGCCATGTTTCTGTTATTACAGCAATTTCAATTTTATACTTGTTAAGGGTGGTTTCAAGTTCATCCAATTTATTATTCACTGACCTTACATTTGCTAAGAATAATCTGGGATACCAGTCAGTGGTTTGCTGTACAGGAACAGGTTTAATGTTAATCAAATTCCCAAAAATCACGCCATTTTAATTCGCCGAAGTGAATCTGGTACACGAGTCACGTGACACAAGCGATTGAATTTTCCGTCTAATTTTTCTCCCACCGCGTCTACCACGATGTTTTCTTAGAAAATCTTTTTAGAATGAGATTCATGCTCTTGGATAGGGTCACAAAACGTGTAAAATTTGTTACAAGGCGCACGTGGGTAATCACTACTGAGAGCAAACAAAATAGGCTTTGCCTGTATGATTGCGTAACAGGTGTTAAGGGAGAGAAGGAGCTCTCTCCCATATATCAATAGCCAGCGAACCATCACGAATGCACGATTGGGCCTAGTTTAAGTTGTTCTTACAAACGGCTAAGATAATACACGAACACGAAAATCAACATGAACATAAGCTTCAACAATATAAAGAACACCAAGATCCAAACAGAAGTACAGACGGCTCACAAAACAATACTGAAATTTTAACCGCAATCTACAGCGAGAAAAACAAACGAGCGGCACAGCTTCAACAGCGATGATGTTGGTTTTCATTTTTATACTCTTTATAAATTGCCTCTAGAGCCACTTTGTTGGTTTTAAACTAGATAAATATCTTAATTTCTAAGAACTTTTTTCTGATTTAAAGAATAACATTAAAAAAAAAAAACAAAAAAAAAAAAACAAACAGAG
>NW_022697159.1:21296-26379 GCF_011630105.1 Anneissia japonica
TGTTTAGGAGGATCGGCTGCATTGAGCATTCATTCGTGATGAGCGAACTTCTTTCCAATGCTAGGAATAATAAACGGACACTACATGCTACCTACTTTAATCTCATGGACACATTTGGGTCTATTGAGCATAACCTTATTCATCATTCCTTAAAAAGAAATCAAATTCACAAAGGTATTTGTACTTATATTGAGAACTTATACTCCAGGCTTAAAGGCATTGCTAGAGGACCAGGTTAGGAATCTAACCCATTTGCCTTTAAGAAAAGAGTCTTCAAGGGTGATCTACTCTCCCCTATCATTTTCATTATAGTGTTTAATTCAATAATTGATTTTCTAAGATCATATGAAAGTACACATGGTTACAATCTATGTGGCCATAGATATATTGATCAGCCATTTGCGGACGACTTCTACTTGCTCACTGGTGACAAGAGAAGACATTAATCATTGATTAATAAAATTTCTAATATAACCCAATCTATGGGACTCACGCTTTAACCATTCAAATGGAAGCGGTAAACCCGACGAATGTGTTTTTTCTCTGGAAGACACTAAATTAAAAACCCTAAAAGATGCCCCTGAGAAATTCCTTGGAAGTTTGATATATTTTAGTGGGAAAACTAAGGATACTCTTGATTTTATTACAGACAAACTAATCAGAATTATTAACAATATCAATCTGTCACTCGTAAGAAACCAGGAAACTGTGAAATTCACTGTTCCCTGTTAGGAACGAATATAAACTTAAGGTTTATGTACAATATGCTCTGCATTCATTAAGATACATTTTTACAGTCCATGTGTTATCCGACAGTCAACCTCAGCAAATCGACCACATTAACACTAATGCACTGAAAACTTTGATGGGAATTTTTATTAATGGGGCAACCCATTCGTTCATCCACAGTCCTAATGGCCTTGTCATCCCTCGCAGCTCCGATATTTACTCGGAGTCTCATAGTCTTGCTTACGCTCGATGTATGCTGAAAGCTGACTGTCGGGTAATCCATGCACTGAAGTGCAAATTGACTATAAGAGAGTATGTGGGTTCGGAAGATGGCAAAGAAATGGATCGAGGCAATGGGAATCGTACCTATCATCGCAAACCCCGAAGCTGAGGACTCTCCTAAGCAGTGATCTCAAATCAAAGCCAACATCATAGACGCAGTTCTTGAAGATCGAAAGAAATTATGGTCCGATTATATCAAACCCCTTGTTAAGCAGGATGAAGTACTTAAATTAATTAAGCTTGAATCATGCGACTTAACATGGAGATCGGTCATCTACGATATGCCGCGAAGAGTCCTCAGCTTCGCGGTTCGAGCCTTAATCGATGTATTGCCTACAGTGAGTAACCTTAAAACTTGGCGTAAACGTACTACTGATATCTGCAAACAGTGTGGTAATAGAGTGACTTTGGATCACGTCCTTAATTCATGTAAAGTGTATCTGTACAAGGGTAGATTTACATGGCGTCACAATTCGATCATCCACCACATGTTAGTATTCATCAGTGAATGTCGGCTGGCGGGGAAGGTCTCTGCGGACGTTGAGGGTCTTTCTATTGCTGGAGGAACCATTCCACCCGATATACTTTGTACTAACCTTAAGCCAGATATCGTTTTGGTCAATAGGTTTGACAAAAATATTGATATCTTTGAGTTAAGTGTACCTTTTTAACCCAATATTGTTAAAGCTCATATTCATAAATCTGAGAAATATGACCATCTCATTAATGATCTCCAATATTATTATTATTATTATTATTATTATTGTTATTAATATTATTATTTAAATAAACAATGAGAAAAATAATAGAGCCACCGTAAATGGTGTCCTATTTGTAATTAATTAGCTAAGATAAATGAGAGAACTGTGTGTTATGAATGTTCATCTCAGCTGCTTCGTAATTTATTTCATCTTCAATGCACAGTGTACATCAAGACTAAATAAAATAAAAATACAATTCAATGAACTGAGGACGCAAGAACGAACGAGTATTTGACGTGGTTGCACGTTACCGTGTGGAATTTTCCATGAATGGAGTGAGACAATAATTCGATAGTGGTGTGAAATTAATTTTTTATAAGTAATAAATTCTTTTTATCGAATCGATAATTTCATGAAACTTATCATGGGTATATCAGTATGATTTTGATAATGTGTAATTAACATTCCTCATGTTATCGATCACGATGTTTATTCAAATGTTGGTTTATAATCGATATGACACAGTGTAACGCCTAAGTTGTATCTACTTTGATTAGTTTTTTTGTCGGAAGTTAGGCCTATTACATGAGATTATAAAATAAAACAATAATCACAAAATTAGGGGCCTTTTGATTATGGAACCACAACTGGCGGCCCTTACTCCGTTCGCAAATGTGCTTTTTGGACCCACCCAACCGCCAACTATGACATAAAATAATTATAAAGTTATATGGTGTTGTCAACTGAACACGCTTTAGAAAGCTTTTGTAAGTATTATTGCGTTATTCTCGGTCATTAAGAGTGGTATATTCTTAACAATTTCTAATTTCAAAACATCAGAACATAATGGTCAGTCACCCTAACACAAATTCATGCATCTGGCCATAGCTAAGGCCTAGTCTCAAAATCTGTATTACTTTGTAGATATTCCATTGATTGATGGCCAATTTATTGTCTGCCTTTACCTCGTTCATACAAGAGAAGAGCTTCGTATCGTGTTCGTTAGATTTTTGCGGACGTCATCATACAAATAATATAAGGTTATGCGTACACTTTTAAATGACAAAAATAGAAAATAATACTTGCTTGCGTGACTTGCTTTAACTATCAAAATCCCAACAAATGATATTTCATAACTTGTGGATTGTTACTTACAATGTTAGAAGTCTTGTTAGATCATTGAATGCACCTTTTGTTACACCAGATATGTCGTTATTAGACAAATCCCTTAAAAGAAAGCAAACGAGAAAAAATGACCGACATATCAACGAGTGTATATTATTTTTCCATTAAATGCCAATATAATATTTAGAATACTACAGCAGAAATGTAGCGTGGTGGTAAAGACGTCTGCTTTTTAATGACATGGTGCTTTGTTTATTGGAGACACCAGCATTTTTTAAAAGAAAGCAACTCCATTTTTAACACATATCCTGTGCAGATGCTGTAATACCGATTAACATTATACCCATTGGATATACTGTATTTACTATTAGTAGTCCCAAAAAAAGCAAAAAGTGTTTCGAGCATTGTTTTCCATCAGGTCATTTTGTTGTTAATGAATGATATTGTCGATATGATGAATTTATCTCTTTTTTTTTAGATTGTTGTTCGTTATCGACGACTATTATTTTTGACATAAACAATGAAATATCAGGCAATGCATACATTATTATGAAGAAGCTGATAATATAAGTAGCTTTTGGATTGTCACTTACAGCGATTGGAGGCTTGTCAAACCATTGAAGGCACCATCATTTAGACGAGTTATTTGTTTTGAAGACAAATCCCTTCAAAATATAAAAACATCAAACAATTATTATCATTGAGCAAAGGTAAAAACCTATCGTCGATACATATTCAGCGTTCAAGGTACGAGCAGCCTGTACCTTGTTGGTTTACATTTACATCTTTTCTCGAGTGTTGTCGTTTTTATAATAGTTGTTGTTTTATCAATTAATGTTATCAGCGATTTCTTTTTGTCGTAAATTTGTATTGTTATTACGTCGTTGTCGGTGAGTGTTGTTGTCAATGATCTTTGTTGTCACACCAAATATAAGTTTTGAAATGACCTGAATCGTAGACAATGTGGAGTGATTAACGATTAGCTTTCAGTGCCAAATATATAACTGTAATATTCATAACTTGTCACTTACAACTCCCGAAGACTTGCCAATTCATTGAAGGCACCTTGCCCTATATCAGTTATTATGTTACCAAACCTCAAATCCCTTGAAAAAAGATAAGCTAATATTGAAATTTAAGCTTTTGCTTGTTAATTTAATTATAACCCACTCATCAACGTTTAAATTATATACTGATGCCATATGCTCGCTAATGTGTGCTGCCAAGTTACCTTGGTTCGAGTCCCTAACAATTACTCTATCGCAATCACGGAGCTATTTTACTATTGCTGTTGCATTAGAAATGTTGGATACTGTCAACAAGAAAACACTTTTGGTAAAAAAAGGTAAAGTAAGGGCTATAATTCAGAAACATATGCCCATTCTACAGACCACAGAACGTCTTAGATCTATTTTTCCGGATACACCGTTCATAGCCTATCGCAGGCCACCGAACCTTCGTGATATATTAATACGATCTAAATTCAAGAGGCAAATTAACTCTTGCCAGAGCCATAATTTGGGTAGTCATCTTTGTGGTTCATCATGCAAAACATGCTCCTTGCTTGATTCTACACAATAATTCAAGAGCAACCAAACAAACCACATATTTCGGATAAGGCAATCAATTAATTGCCTCACCAAAAATGTCATTTATCTCATATATTGTAATATATGTGGTAAACAATATGTCAGAGAAATAAAAAACACTCTTCGTATGAGAATGACGCAACATAGATCAGCTATCAGAACATCTAAGCTTGATCAACCAGTAGCCGAACATTTCAATTTAGCTGGTCATTCCATTTACAATTTCAGAGTGATTGCAATTGACCATAATGCCAATTGGAGCGACAAAAATCGCAAAGATAAATAGAATCACTAAGAACTTTTACTTAAAACCACTACACCAATTGGACTCAATATTAGGAGTACACTAAATTAAACCTTTGGCATTCCAATTTATTATGGATTAATCATTTGGCTTATTTATTGAGGCATGCCTCCAAAGTTTAGTTTTGGTCTTCCTGTTTACTTGTTTAGGCTGTTTATTCTAGTCCCACCTAGCCTATTGTTTCTAATCATGCTTGCATGAAATTCTCACTTTATACTTACTGGCTTTTTCAAGCCTCACTCACTCGCCACTGAGGATTGACTAGTGTTGTCCGAAAGCTCTGGTTCTATTTCTGGCTGTTTACTTACGTTTACTTTTTAGCTGTTGCTTATCATTTTTGTATCTCTACCGAG
>NW_022697159.1:26413-32520 GCF_011630105.1 Anneissia japonica
GAATGTAAACAAATCGAAACTCGCTATTTTATTGTGTACGTGGTGTGTTAAACAAGAAAAGTAAACGAACGTTTTAAACACATTTAAAACAGTAGCATGGAATTTTTTACAATGCCCTGTACCATTTTATATAGTATAGGCAGATTTGAACACATTTTAGTTAAATTTGTATTTAATTAAAACCTTAAATTGGCGCATTTGTGTCACCTACCAGCCCACCAAGTGCTAGGCCAGGCCTACCTAGAAAATCCACGCAAAATGATCCCAGGTACGTCTGCGTCTGTACCTACCCACTGCTTCGTTGGTAACTGGATAATTAGTGTTCGTTTTATTTTTTTTTTTACCCAAGTATAGTCCATTATTATGGTATTATAATAGGTTTACAGTTACATTTTACAGTAGTATTAACAATGTGTAATTTTCTAGCTTGACTACTGTAAACCCCAACTTTACTTTTGGCTATTACATAGTTACACAGCCCTCCTGACCCTGCAATACAAGAACAATGAGCTTCCATAAGTTGTGCTCTTCCCTCAAAATTCGTAATTAATATGTTAATTGTATGCGGACTTTGTCGTTCTCTTTGGCTTCGATGACAATTTGCCATGATAACATAACCCGTCCATCGCCATAGGCAAGTCGGCAATCACTCCACCGTGTACGTATTTTTCTCCTTAAAGAAAGTCCACGTTTTCCATCCGTCTCTTTACTCCTTTAGATATCCAATCGCTCATAGTGAGCGGAGTAAATTTTGGAATATCTATTAGTGATATTTTAAAGTTTAAGTTCCGTTTGAAATTACAAATACAGCAAGAATCATGGGTATTACAGCAAAAAAATTAAAAAGCGGCCATGATTGCTATGTATAAAGATAGGAAATTAGCGCCCTCAACGGTTTATTATGATTTTATACCATAGAGATATAATAAGAATACTAGAGCGCTAACAGCAATGTATTCGATGTTCGAAATACGCAGTCCTCTTTGTGTGTACCATCCAAGATGGCTGCCATAGATTCAGCCAATCAAATTTCGTCTTAAAGTTCAGTACAGCTAGTTACCAGTATGTTTGCGGTGTATGGGTGTAAGGTACACGATTTTAATTTTTTTTTTTTTTTTAATATTTGAATAAGATGCTCTACTTGGCCTCTTTTTGGCTACGACGGTTTAATAATTTGTCATTATCAATTCTAATTATCATTAATGAAATAATATTCAGTCAGAGGGCTAATTTATGGTAATAATATGTATATTAAGCCTGAAGGTGGCGCTTTCCTATGGCAGCCATCTTGGATGGTACACATACACACTCTGCATTGCTCCGCCATCTTGTCAGCACTCTAGTTGTTTAATAGCTCTATGTTTTATACCCAATACGATTGTCGACGTCTGTTCGCCATTTCCCTGTATTACATAAGAGAATGGTGTGAAAAAGGCCCACCACAAAGAAGCTATAATACAAGCTTTTGAACTGTGGTGCCCTTAACTAAAAAATTAATAATCTTACAAATCAATTCTAAATATTAATAATATAGTTAATAATTAAAAGATTCTACTACATTAATATTAATTAACAATTCAGTCACAATTGTAGATGCACATGTTCGCATGCGCACGCGCACATAGGCCTAACATAAACCCACACATATACACGCTCAAAACACGCATGCACGTAATCAAAAAATATGATGTACAGGAACTATATAATAATAGTAGTAATAATAATAATAATAATTATAATAATAATAATAATAATAATAACAATAATAATAATAATAATAATAATAACAATAATAATAATAATAATAATAATAATAATAATAATAATAATAATAATAATAATAATAATAATAATAATAAAACATTTAATGAAACAATTATAGGTAAGATATACCCTACAAACATTATTTTCACAAGAATACATTTTTGTTTATAATTATTTATGTTCTTATTTATAATTCTTTTTTAAATATCGATATATTTGTACACTCTCTATGCTTCTAGTAAGTTGATTCCAAAGCTTCGGCCTCTATATGTTATACTTTGCTGACCCATACTTGTTGATTTTAATTTTATACAATAATTGTCTTTATTTCGAGTGTCATACGTATGATAGGTATCAAAGATATTAAATAAAGAATTAAAAGATTTTGGTAACCCTCCTTTATTATACTTAAACATATAATTCGAAATACTGTTTTCATATAAATCAAATATTTCAATTGTACCTGTTTTAACAAAGAGCTGTGCAAAGGAATGGTGGAAACTGACATTGCAAATTATTCTAGGGGCTTTTTTCTCAAGTAAATAAAGGCGGTCCATAAATTCTTTATTTCACGTTCCCCAAATGATAATTCCGTATGCTATCACAGGTAACACAAGTGTCTTGTATATGGAAAAAAACTACACATGGTACTGCATATTTTATTTGACACAATGCACCAATGATTGAAGAAATTGTACAGGAAACAACATTTGCATGGTTTTTAAAATTCAACTTTTCATCAATGATGACACCAAGAAATTTAGTATAAGGTACCCTATGTATTTTATCTTTTTTTTTTTATGGAAAGTACGAGTTGGGATGTGTGAATATTAATATTTTTCCACTGAATAACATGTACGTTGTCTTTGACGTATTGATAGTTAACCTATTAAGAAACCATTTCCCAATTTTAAGAAGTTCATTTTCCATTGTTGAAAATGCAGTGACAATTATTATTATGTTGTAAAAAAATATTTGTATCATCTGCAAACATTATATATCTACAATAGTGCTTACAGAAAACATGTCATTAATAAAAATTAAAAACAGCAGGGATCCAAGAACACCCTGTTTCACTATTTTAGTTTATGACAGACAATTTCCAACTTGTACAAATTGTATACTTTCGGTAAGTAGTTTCGGTACCATTCAAGAACCAAGCCTCTTATTCCATAATATGGTAATTTATTAAGCAACAATTCGTGGTCTATCGAATCAAACGCCTTGGATAAATCCAAGAATACACCAATCACAAAATGCTTGTTATCAATTGCTGTTGTTAATTTGTGAAGTGCTCGCAAGAAGGCGTGATTAGTGGAATGGCCTGCCCTAAATCCATATTGTGATCCATGTAGGTGGTTATATTTACACAAAAAGGCAAATGTTTGGTAATATACCACCCTTTCATAAACTTTAGAAAAACAGAGTAATATCGAAATTGGTATACAATTTGTTATGTTCTCTTTTTCTCCCTTTTCATACACGGGAATTGTTTTAGCAATTTTCAGTAGATTAGGAAATATACCTGATTGAAATGATAAATTAATTATATGGGATAAAGGTTTAGCCAGTATATCTGAGCTATTCTTTATAAAACAAAAAGCACTAATATCATCAGAAGCACATGATTTATTTACATTTAAGTCTTGAATGTATTTATTGTTATCGGATTCTGATAGCGCTCTAAAAACATTTAATTTGTCATGTTGTGTATTATTTTCGTGATTATTATCACGTGTCATTCACTCACCTATAATAATGAAGTATGAGTTGAAGGCATTCGCTATTGCTGGGAGTTTAATTTCATTTTAGAAGGTATGCCTTAATGTATCTTCCGCCCTAATATTATGTTTAAAACACCCCATGTTTTTTTTTTATGTTACTCTTGTGCTTTTAATTTTTTGTATAGTAAATCTCTTTCCTTTCCCTGATTACAGATGTTAATAACTTATTTTTATATTTCTTAAATTTAGCTCTATTCATATCTGATGGCTTCTTTTTATATTTAATGTATTGTATATTTTTGATACAACGTGATTTATGAATTCCATGCGTTATCCACGGGGATTTAATTGCTTTTACTTTTAACTTAACTTTTATCAGTGGAAAACACCGATCTATCATTGAGTATCTGACAAACGTTTATATGACTCATTAGGGTCTTCACAGCTGATTACATGCTGCCAGTCATGGTCCTTTGATTCAATTCTAAACTGCTTTTTTTGTTGTTCCGGAATCATTACAACATGATTGATTTACAGGATTAAAAAAAAATAATGGCTTATAACGAGACTTACTATAGGCCTAAGACTTACTGCATTGATATTAACCATCGTTGGCCTATTACCTAAACTAAATCGTTATAGTAAAATAAAATCGATTTGGATATGTGTTGATTTGGAATCTTGAATTAAATTACCACTATCATCATGATCACCACCATCATCATCATCATCATTAAAACTAATACAAGAAAATGTATGTGTTTTAAGAAATGAGATATGACGGTTTTATGTGTTATGTGTTATTAAAAATATAAACATAAAAACGGTCTAAGGACAAATGGGTTCGAATCAAGATTTCAAGTAACTTGGAATTTGTATACCTACATCTACTGTCGTGCTAAAGCGTAAATTTGTACTCACTACTGTAACATCTCAATAAGCATATGGCAAGGCCTAGCAAACTGTTTTTTTAAATAGTATTCATATTATGGATTTCTCATGTCAAGCACAATAGGTCTCTTGAAAAAAAGAAAAATTGTAACAGAGCAAATATAAATTTATATTTTTTAAACAATTTGACGCTAAAATAATTTATATAGACCAATGTGTTACATAGATTTGGTTTATGTTTTTTTTTTTCAAATAAAAAAAAAACATACAAATTGAAGTCAAAGTTCACAAATCAAATCACATTTCCAGTAGCTTAGATTTAGTATCGAACATTGCATACTAACGCCATGAAGAGTGGCAATTTTTTTTTATCAATTAGTGCAAAAGCACATCTTATTTTTGACACTTAGGGACCGGAATAATATGGTAACCACCAGTAAAATTTATTACATCAAGTCTACTGGACATATTTAGTAGATTATAACTTAATATTTTTAATTGTCATTTCACATCGACATCAATGTCGACATCGTTATTTGTTATTTTATCGCATTACTTATGCCTGAACATTTTCTAATATCTCAGTTTAGAATATGAATATATCATAGCGTAGACCCGTGTTTTTATTGTAAAATTTATCGACACACCTGAAGAAAAATTTGTTGTAGGAATAGTAGTCTTTGCTCTATGTCGGCCTACCTAAATAATACAGGACTTTTCAAACCTGTGACCCAACACGTATTTGAAAAGTTGGGAGTCATTCACTAATATAAGTTAAACATTCACTAATATAAGTTAAACATTTACCGGTATAGCATGATATCTAGTCTGCTCGATACCCTTACCGGTAGCGATTTATGAATAAATATATTTAATTATTTCTCAGACAAATCCAGTGACATTAACATCATTATTTGTAATGTTATTGTTGAATTGATTTTTTAAATAATTTGTAATAAATACTCGTCATTGTGTTTATTCAGGATGTATACTGTATTACATTGTTTGTTACATTGTTACATTTTGTAATCGATAATGTTTTTGTGATAGATAACACATGTGATGTATTGTTGATAATACTTTAATTTAGAAAGTGGTTTGTAATCGATTAATATGTTTAAAAAAAAGAAAGAAAACGTTTTTCGAGCCAAGTATAGAAAGATGAATTTATACAGATATATTTATACATTATTGACAGGAGCGCTAGTACTGGCGGCATACTGGTGATTGAGCTCATTGTTTTTTACTATAATATTTACATTTTCTAAACACAATTGTGAGTAGTTAAGAACTGAGATTGTATTTACTCAATTTTGTTAGTAGTTTTCAAGTCTCTAAGTTAGCTTAATGCCTCTTCTTTTTGCATTTTTGCTATTGATTTTTTCACTTTTTGCTAGCCCTATCTGTGTGTTAATTTTAAGACACCTCCACTGTGTTGGTGGTTGCCTTAAGTTAGTTTCACTGAGGCTTGACTGGCCTAGCTTATAATTCATGGTTGAGTAAAGATCTATTGTTTTCTTTACAGTTAATCTGCTTTGCATAATAATTAGATGAGCTGATGCTTTGCTATGCTAGAACAAAGTTGTTTGCCTTAGCTAAAAGGTATATACGTTTAAATGTAAACATTTCAACTAATCTGTGGTCTTTAACCAAAGAACTGGGAATCTGTAGAAAGAGAAAAACAAAACGAGGATGCAAGGCGGGAGTATCTCGCCGTATACATCGGCA
>NW_022697159.1:36745-38562 GCF_011630105.1 Anneissia japonica
ATATATATATGAACAAAAAAGACTTGAAAAGCATATGTTGTAAACTTTAGGTTTATTCCAAACGTTTCGCCGGTTAGGGCTTCATCAGTGGACTAATATCGTATGTTACAAAGCAACGTATATAATAAAGGCCTCTTACGGTCGAATGACTATGCATTGACCACTACTATTTGTCCTACACATCTATCAGTATGTGTATGAGTAATATTAATTGATGTGTGTGATCAGGTATATTCCTATATTTCTGTATGAGGTATAAAAAGGTATTATTATTATTATTATTATTATTGTTATTATTATTATTATTATTATTATTATTATTATTATTATTATTATTATTGCTATTATTATTATTATTATTATTATTATTATTATTATTATTATTACAATTTATCACATTATAAACAATCAAACAATAATTAAAAATAATTGATATGATAATACAATTATTCATAACCTTGGGATTGTCACTTACAATGTTCGAAGACTAGTCAAACCACTGAATACACCTTGGTTTAGTTCAGTTATTCGGTTATATCTCAAATCCCTTCAAAAAAAGACACAAATAAACAATATTATTATTAAGCAAAAGTAAACTATAAATTAATACCGTTGCCATTAAATAAATAATGAGGTGTATATTGATGTTTGAGATGGCTATCCTTACCGTTGTTGCTATCTTTAGTGTCATCATTATTGCTGTCGTATTACAATCACCTTGAATTATCGACATCGTTATTGTAAAGCGAATAGAGATTAGTCTACAATATGCGCTATATATGTCGACAATAGAGGGAAATGGCGAACCGAGATGACGTCACTGAAATTTGGCGAGTTGGGTATGGAAACAAATCGAAACTCACTATGTATGATGTGTGTTGAAAACGGTAAGTAAACGAATGTTTTAAACACATTTAAAACAGTCGCATGGCATTTTTTTTACAATTACGTGTAACATTTTATATTGTATAGGCAGATTTGAACACATTTTATTTAAATTTGTATTTAATTAAAACCGTAAATTGGCGCATTTGTGTAACCTCGAGTCCCAGCCAACCAATTGCTAGGCCAGGTCTACCTAGAAAGTCCACGCTAAATGATCCTAGGCACGTCTGTGTTTGTACCTTCCAGATTTGGCAATAAACTCATGCAAGAGCTCCGCATATTACACTATATGAAAATTATTATACGAAGTTTAGATTTAATGCTTGAAAAACATTTTTAATGCATTAAATCTAACCTGAGTATAATAATTTTCCGTTAGTGTACGATGCATAGTCTACTAATAGCTTTATAGGTCTATTGCCGTCGTTGAATGTTAGTTTTTTTCATTTAGCTATGCGTATGCTGATTTGTGCTCCTGCAATACGCGTTAACTACCCATCAGAAGTACGGATACGTAGTACAGATACGATGAATAACTAGGCCTATCTAGTAGTAGGAGACGGCCTCCTGCCTGGCCGAAGGCCTACATCTAATTTCGTTCCTTGAGTCTTTAAAATAGGTCTCTAATATAATCTAATAAACATTCATTTTGTTTTGTTTATTAGGGTTCATTAATTCAATTACTTCCTTGATTTTTCATACTTAATATTGAATTTGAAGTAACTTTCTTCTGGTAGTAGGCCTAATTAAATTTGTTTTACGAAAGTAATTTTCAAATACAATTCAATATTCATCGCGGTGTACTATGTCTTCGCGGTGACGAAATGAATTTTTTTTTTGCACACGAAAAGAAGCTAAGAGTCCACTATTGAAAATTATTGGACTGTTCGGGATAGCCAAATGGCATTGGGAGTTGCAGTGATGAGGTCACT
>NW_022697159.1:39336-56599 GCF_011630105.1 Anneissia japonica
ATATATATGCATATGTATATATATATATATATATATATATATAATAATAATAATATATTAATAAATTTGATTGTATGAATGGTTATCAGGCCATAAAATCTGTGGAGTTGCATTTCTATGTACTCAAAACCTGGTGTAATTTTCAAAGAAATCTGTATTGACAATACACAATTAAGTGCTATTCAAATTATCAGCAATGATAAAATTCTTATGACAATCTTTGGCGTTTATTTGCCTCATTATAACGGTAAAGCTGAACAATAATAACTTTACGCTGAAAATATTGATAATTTACAATCGTTAACTGATGAATGTAATGCAAGCCCTATTATGATCGTCGGTGAGTTTAATGCATGTCTACCCCAACATGTATATTATATATTATATGATATCTGTGCAAATAATGATATTATTGCTCTCCAGGAACACTAGCTACTTAATGAAGACTTAGATACCCTTAAATCTCTTCATAAAAAAGTTGATTGCGCCTCAGTATCGGCTATGGATAGTTCTAACTCCCTATTGGTTGGCAACCTTTTGGAGGCGTGGCCATATTCTATTGAAAATGTTTAGGTAACTTAATTACTCCTGTAGATCTTCACGACGCTCACCTTATTGGTATTGAAGTAGGAAATAATGCCGAGACAAATAGCAAAACACCATTTATTTCCTGTTATTTGCCCTATGAAAAAGGTGATCATTTTGCAGAATATCTTGGTAAAATTCAATTTATTGTTGAAGAGTATCAAAGTATTAAAGTTTTTATTACGGCGATTTTACTGCTGATCCTAATAAAAAAATTGCTAAGGAGCTTATAAGTTTTGCCTTTGAGCAGGGTTTGAAGTAACCAAATATTGAGGTGTTAGGGTTGGATTCCGGTACTTTTGCTTATGTTAGCGATGCTTTTCATACTAACAGTTGGTTAAATTAAATTTTATCAACTCATGGTGCTTACATTCATATACGGCCCAAAAGTATTCGAGTTAGTTATAAGTTTATTGGCTCAGATCACTTTCCGTTGTACTTGTATTTCAATTGTTATCTACCAAATATTGCGTGTTGAAAATATTAGTAATGTGGTGTGGTAACGCATGTACAGTTAACTGGGCTAAAGTCTCCTCAGTCCATTGATAAGTATCGACGAATGACAAATGAATTGTTAAGTAGGCCTAATACTTATATTCCTTTGGATGATATTTCCTTTTCGGATGTCAATTGTAAAAACCAAAATTACATTGAAAGTATTAATAGCTTTTATAATGATATTTTTAAATGTCTTGTTAATGCCTCTGATACATGTATATCCTCCTTAAATAAGGGTAGTTCAAAGTTTGAAATTGTCCCATGTTGGAATAAACATGTTTCGAATTTACATGGGGTTGCTAGAGAGGCTTTCTTGCTGACGGTGGAGCTCTAATGGTAGTCCCAGGGCTGGTGCCATATTCGAAGCTATGAGACTATCTAGATCCAGGTTTAAACTTGCGCTTAAATCATGTAAAGTTTACGAAAAACAAATGAAGACTCTATGGTGAAAAATCTGTATGCTAAATGGTTTTAATGGTTCCTAAGAAAATGTTAAGAAAATTAACTCTGCCTCATCCTAAATCTCACAAGTTATCGACGGTGCAGGGAGATGAGGAAATTTGTAAGCTATGGGCCGCACACTATGAAAAGTTGTTCAGTTGTGTTGAAAATAATGAGCAAGTACCGTAGTCATTGGTAGAAAATGCACTTCTGATTATAATTCTTCTCATGTTAACCCTGAGATTATTATTAATTTTAATAATAAGCTTCATACTGGTAAAGCTTTTAATTTGGACAAGCTCTCGAGTGAGCATTTGAAAACAAAATTCTGGTGATAGAATTGCGATATTTCTTAGTTTAAGTTTTAACTCTATGTTTATTCATAGACACGTTGCCAGTGACCATGTTAAAGTTGTACTTATACCAATTGTCAAATCAAAGACCGGTAACGTTTCCAGGAAAGATAATTATCGAACAATTGCCATGTTATTTCTAAAGTCCTTGAACATTGTTAATGAATCTTAGTAAAGGCACTCCTGGCTCAATTATCATTTAGGCCTAAGTCGAATCTCTCTACTGACACGTGCATTTTTATTTTTAAGCAAATTGTTGATTTTTACTACAATAGAAATGGAAGCCCAGTATACTGTTGTTTCGTATGCCAATAAGGCATTTGATCGTGTTAATCATAATGTTCTCTTTTGTATGATCAAAGCAGGTACACCTTCTTGTTGTTAAACTACTTATGTCATGGTACAATGTACAAAGATTCACTGTTAAATAGGGAAACTGTCTCTCACATGAATTTTCAGTAACTAACGGAGTGAGACAAGGTGGTGTTATGCCAACTTTACTGTATAATTTTTACATCAATGAACTTAACGTTACATTGAACATTAATCAAGTTGGCTCTGAACTAAAAAATGTTAAGTTTAATAATCTAAATTTACTCTGATGACCTTCTGTTGCTTTCCCCATGCAGGAACTTGTCAGAATCTGTGAGAAAATTATGCACTTGATCATGATATTATTTTTAATTCTACGAAATCAGTATGTGTGCTTTTTAGTCCCCCTGTTAGGAAATAAACAGGAGAAACTGAGACTTTTCTTTTTAACAATAAGTTACAATGTAAATTCTGTGAGATATCTTTGGCACATACTCTCGTCGAATACCACTGACGATCTTGATATCCAGTGCCAGTATAGGGCTGTGTAAGAGGCAACACACTCAGTAGTAAGTTTTCTTTTTGCTCTGAAAATGTAAAATTGAGACTTCTCAGACCTTATTGTATAAGTATGCATTGTTCTGCCCTCTGGGTCAAGGAAACAAACCTTAGATTCCTACAAGTTTGTTACAATAATCGCTTAGAATGTTAAAGTTGCCAAGATATTGTAGCGCCAGTGCTATTTTGTTATTTGTGTCATTCCGTCTTTTTTTTTCAATTTTTTAAGAAGTTTAACTTTTTGTTTTCGTAAGCGACAGCTCTCCAGCAGAAACACGCTTGTTTACACTTTATGTAAATGTGTGCTGAGGTTTTCCAAATTAAATTGTTGGTGGACAGATCTGCTGTACATTTAGGCCTAGTCCATTAATTATTTTTATGAGGTTCACACATTTTTGTGCGCAGTTCAATCTGTTGATTGATCTTTTTTCTCTTGTCTTGTTTTGTTTTGTGTTTTATGGATATTAATTGCCTGTATTTAAAGAAAATTGAATTGAATTGAATATATATATATATATATATATATATATATATATATATATAGTGATTTTATTGAATAATTGTTATTGTTTTTATCAATTACTTATTCCTAAGGACATGATTTTATGTATTATAACTGTCTCTTATACACATCTAGATGTGTATAAGAGACAGGTGCTTACATTCATATACGGCCCAAAAGTATTCGAGTTAGTTATAATTTTATTGGCTCAGATCACTTTCCGTTGTACTTGTACTTCAATTGTTATCTACCAAATATTGCGTGTTGAAAATATTAGTAATGTGGTGTGGTAACGCATGTACAGTTAACTGGGCTAAAGTCCCTCCTCAGTCCATTGATAGGTATCGGCGAATGACAAATGAATTGTTAAGTAGGCCTAATACTTATATGCCTTTGGATGATATTTCCTTTTCGGATGTCAATTGTAAAAACCAAAATTACATTGAAAGTATTAATAGCTTTTATAATGATATTTTTAAATGTCTTGTTAATGCCTCTGATACATGTATATCCTCCTTAAATAAGGGTAGTTCAAAGTTTGAAATTGTCCCATGTTGGAATAAACATGTTTCGAATTTACATGGGGTTGCTAGAGAGGCTTTCTTGCTGACGGTGGAGCTCTAATGGTAGTCCCAGGGCTGGTGCCATATTTGAAGCTATGAGACTATCTAGATCCAGGTTTAAACTTGCGCTTAGATCATGTAAAGTTTACGAAAAACAAATGAAGACTCTATGGTGAAAAATCTGTATGCTAAATGGTTTTAATGGTTCCTAAGAAAATGTTAAGAAAATTAACTCTGCCTCATCCTAAATCTCACAAGTTATCGGCGGTGCAGGGAGATGAGGAAATTTGTAAGCTATAGGCCGCACACTATGACAAGTTGTTCAATTGTGTTGAAAATAATGAGCAAGTACCGTAGTCATTGGTAGAAAATGCACTTCTGATTATAATTCTTCTCATTTTAACCCTGAGATTATTATTAATTTTATTAATAAGCTTCCTACTGGTAAAGCTTCTAACCTGGACAAGCTCTCGAGTGAGCATTTGAAAACAAAATTCTGGTGATAGAATTGCGATATTTCTTAGCTTAAGTTTTAACTCTATGTTTATTCATAGACACGTTGCCAGTGACCATGTTAAAGTTGTACTTATACTAATTGTCAAATCAAAGACCGGTAACGTTTCCAGGAAAGATAATTATCGAACAATTGCCATGTTATTTCTAAAGTCTTTGAACAGTGTTAATGAATCTTAGTAAAGGCACTCCTGACTCTAGTGATACTCAATTTGCATTTAGGCCTAAGTCGAATCTCTCTACTGACACGTGCATTTTTATTTTTAAGCAAATTGTTGATTTTTACTACAATAGAAATGGAAGCCCAGTATACTGTTGTTTCGTATGCCAATAAGGCATTTGATCGTGTTAATCATAATGTTCTCTTTTGTATGATCAAAGCAGGTACACCTTCTTGTTGTTAAACTACTTATGTCATGGTACAATGTACAAAGATTCACTGTTAAATAGGGAAACTGTCTCTCACATGAATTTTCAGTAACTAACGGAGTGAGACAAGGTGGTGTTATGCCAACTTTACTGTATAATTTTTACATCAATGAACTTAACGTTACATTGAACATTAATCAAGTTGGCTCTGAACTAAAAAATGTTAAGTTTAATAATCTAAATTTACTCTGATGACCTTCTGTTGCTTTCCCCATGCAGGAACTTGTCAGAATCTGTGAGAAAATTATGCACTTGATCATGATATTATTTTTAATTCTACGAAATCAGTATGTGTGCTTTTTAGTCCCCCTGTTAGGAAATAAACAGGAGAAACTGAGACTTTTCTTTTTAACAATAAGTTACTTCTTCAAATTGTATAATCTCAACTTTCTCAGCATAAATGTCAAGCGTTGACAACCACAATTGTAGTCGAATTAATCGTTTCAGTAAATTTTAGTGTTTCTAAAGTCAACATACGTTTGAGTTTTCATTATTTTGTACGTTACCGTTATGCGGCTCCCGAAAATGTGTTTTTTTTTTAATAGATTCTATAGTGCTAAAGTACCGTAGTCATCCTTCGAAGAATGAATTTCTTTTTTTTTTTCCTACTACAGAATGTGCATCTTCCTCTGCCTCGTCCAATTTTAAGCCACATGGATTTTACAGCAGGCCTATTCCTGTCTCTTATACACATCTAGATGTGTATAAGAGACAGACACAAAAATTATGACTAATAATGAGACTTATTCTATTACCATTTTAATTTAATATGATAAAGAAAATGACTGAAAACCTTTATTATGATTTTAAACTCATAGTGGTTAATTAATGTATCAGCAACAACGGGTTATTGATGGTTGCGTGTATATCCAATCAGAACACCCTAGATTTTAGCCACTTAAATAGAAAGGTTCCACAAAATAGCTACAGAACCAATTAACTGAACCATTAATTGATGCAAGTGGAAATTGTTCGTACTATAATCCCTTTATTACATAACAGCATGTCCATGGCACACACATTCGATGAAGCAATACTAATGAAGTATGGTGGTGTAGAAAAAATTCTCTGAAACATTTTTTTTAATTTGTTTTTTATATTTTTTTATATACTTATTTTTTATTCGTTTCTTTCTTTGGTTACAGCAAAGAAACAAAAACAAAGACAGGGTACATCATAGTAAATTCAAAATGAAAACAAAAGTTACAGAACAAAAATACGATTGTGGTGACTGACAGATAAAAATGTAATTATGCAATATTAATTTCCTTTAATAATAAAGTAAAAGAACTCCATTTCTTAATAACTTTTTTCTTTTTCTGTTATACCTTTCTCTATTGATATTTTATATTTTCGAAACATCTTAAGTCCCTGAGAATCCAGGTTTTTTTAAATTTAACAACCTTTTTGCATAAATACATTGACATGTAACAAAATATGGTTGAAAGTTTTGCGGTTTGTAATCGATTAATATGTTTTTTAAAAAAAGAAAGAAAAACATTTTTCGAGCAAAGTATAGAAAGATGAATTTATATCGCCAGATAACGGACGTCGTAGCATGGATTGGCGGCGCTAATAATAGGTCCATGATTATAGGTAGCGTGGGTAATTCGACACCAGTCTTGGTCAGGTGCGTTTTTTTGGTTTCAGGATCGGTCCTGAGCACACGTAACAATAAATTTGTCCCCACCATCATCCCCTGCTTCCGCCATGAAAATCGGAGTTTATATAGCCATGGTGTGCGTCTGCACATATAAAATGCAATATCAACTTTCACTGCCAAGGCTTGAGAATGTCCGAAGTTGTTGATGTTTATTTAGAAATAGAACACATAAAACATATGTCATCATGAGTACATGGAACACATATAATAAATCTACCCCCTGAGCGGTAGCCGTGATAAACCTGGAAATATTATTTTTTGCGTTATCGTGTATAGTGAAAATTGATTACTCTAACGATCATTCCACTGGGTAACTATCAGGTTAGGCCGTTGACTGTTATTGATAGGCGGTTATGGTGAGTTTCTATCACAGCACGGGTCAGAAACCTATAATAGAAGGAGCCTATTATAAATTGTACAGCATTTAAATCAACTCCAAACCATGTTTTGATTTAATTTGCTATTGCAAAAAAGTGACATGCCGCCTTCGGAGTTTACTATAACTATCACATAGCGAGGACAGCAAAATAATTTAGCTATAGTGTTCTAAAATTTTTAGAAGTATTAATAATAATTTTGAGTGATCCCATAAGAAAGAATTTGTATTGGCTAGCATGAACAAGCTTTACAATTTTAAACTGTCAAAAGGGGGGAGGGAGAAGCCAGGGCTCCCAAGCCCCCCCCCCCTAAACTCTGTTCTTCAAATTGTATATTTACCTCAACTTTCTAAGCATAAATGTCAAGCGTTGACAACCACAACTGTAGTCGAAATAATCGTTTCAGTAAATTTTAGTGTTTCTAAAGTCAACATACATTTGAGTTTTCATTATTTTGTACGTTACCGTTATGCGGCTCCCAAAAATGTGTTTTTTTTTAAATAGAATCTATGGTGCTAAAGCACCGTAATCATCCTTCGAAGAATGAATTTCTTCTTTTTTCTACTACAGAATGTGCATCTTCCTCTGCCTCGTCCAATTTTAAGCCACATGGAGTTTACAGCAGGCCTATTCTGTGACGTTTTTATTCGTATTGACGTGCCTTCATATTAGACCACCACTACATAGTCTCAACAGTCAATACTTCAAGCACTTAAGTGTGAAATTGTTTTGCTGTAACTTTTGGCTATTTTAAATCATAATAGGCCTAATAAGACGTCGGTCATCTTTAGTTACATATTGTCTGTTTTGTCTTGAAAGAAAGGACCCCACCCCTTCTTTTTTTTTCTTATAATAGAAATTGACAGTACTGTTCTTTATATGGCATTACATAAGCTCATTATTTTACTAAGAGTATTGGAGATTTTATCTCATTCATGATCATAGCAGTCGAAAGAATTTTGCAAGTGGTCAGGCTATATAGTCAGAGCGGGGGGGAGGGAAATAAACACATTTGGTTAGTAGTCAGAGAGCATCCACTCCTGCCCCACCATGGTTGCTGCAACACTGAATGCCCGATGCTGTTCAGAGAGAGCAGCTTAGCTCAGTCGGCTAATCTGGTGGTAGGCGCTGTGTGTGCGCTGAACCGTGGAGATCTCGGTTCAATTCCCAGCTCTGCCTCTCCTTGTGTTTCAGCTAGAGGGCTGACATACAAGTTACTAGCGCACCGTCTTTCGGATGAGACGTTTAAGCCGTTGGTCCCTTGTGCATTATGGCCCATGTACACGTTAAAGAACGCAGTGCACTCTTTGGAAAAGAGTAGGGGATTGTCTCCGGTGTACTGCCCAATCACCACCAGAAAGACCCCGCTGGAAGTAAGTCTTCTTCTAGACTTTCGTGGGCTATCCTCGGTGTTTACACCGAATAAATCCAATCCAATCCAACATTTAGAGCCGCTTGAAACAAAGATTTATAGTTAGTGAGCACTAGAGTTCATATTCTCCTCAGTCCCACTATGTTTGCGGCTGATGTGAGCAAATTTTTAAAATATGGCACCTAAATATAGCTAATCTATTCTCATAGAAATAATGTTGTATAATACTGTACATCGTACTTTTACTAAATGTATCTATATTAAAATAAACCATCCTGTTTCGGGTTTCGTGGCCTGAGTATATCCCCAGCTGACTTCAGAGTTTGTTGATAATGTTCATGAGGAATATTTTTTAAAGAGTATGACCTTACAGGGCATCATATTCTTATAAATAAAGGCATATGCCCTGTAGGCCTACTTCTAAAGAGGTTGCACAGCAAACCACGTAGGTTAAAAATGCTATAGCAAAGCATGTGGTAGTATTGACCAAATTACAATTCGTAGGACCACGGGTAGGACTACTCCCACTATTCCTCCACCGCATGACTGACTAACATTATGTGAAAGTTGGTACAATAATTATATAATTGGCAATTGGTCAGACTTAATCATGATGACTTAATTATAATAACAAATGGTATCATGCCCATTCTGCTATTTCATGTTTTTAACAATATACCGATCTTCATAATCTAGACCACCAACGTATATTTATTCACACATTGATCTCATGTAAAGTATATTAATATATGGATAGAGTTAATTTGTACATACGATACAATACGATATATTTATTACGTCAAAATGGAAATTCATTGGCACGTGTAAAGTTAATTCCTGTCAGCAAAATGAAATAAACCCAGGCCCGGGGGGGGGGGGAAGGGGTTAAGCGGGTTATGACGAACCACCAAAAAAAACGGGAGAAGATCCGCATTTAAAAATGAAAAATTGATATCCATAGATATATTTGTAATGTCCTCCAGAGTACCGGAGATCATACAAGCCAAAGGGTCCACTTTCCGCTGAAACGAACCTCCCACAAATTAATCACGATACGGGCCTGCAACCTAACCAAATGCATTCTAAGGACGTTACTCTAATAAGGTCTTATTATTATTATTATTATTATTATTATTATTATTATTATTATTATTATTATTATTATTATTATTATTATTATTATTATTATTATTATTATTATTATTATTATTTTCCGTATCTGTAGCTATATTATGTATACACAGAATCAAAAAACATGTTTATCATGATCTAATAAAAAGTGTTATCGCCACACTCTATATCCGAAAACTATACCAGAATGGAATCGTTTGCCATATCATGAATTGGAATAAAATAATAAAATTATTTTCATCCATGGCCATATGAAATCTGCGCTGTACCAGATGTAAAGACATTTACTGTAAAATCTCGTACCGATACAGATCTATATGAATCTATCATATTATTGCAAATATTTGCTTTGCCATTTTTATAATGGTCATTACTACTCATGTTATTTCGTTAATCATACATTACCTTCGGCAACCTGCGGTTTATTCACTCACTTTTGTTTATATAAACTTCTTTGTAGGCTCGATAATTCCCTTTATAATTCATCGTGATTAAGTTTGAACAATTTCCAATTAGATAACATTGTGCCAATTTTGACATAATGTTAATCAGTCATACGGGGAAGGACCTGAGTTCAGGTCGAAATATTATGTTTAATAGTTTTCTAAAGCTATGGTCGGCAACCCATGGGTCGTGACCGGCCAACTTTGGCTCAATTGACCCAAGTCTGGGTCGTGAGTGAATTTTTAGGATCGTCGGATCGCACCTGGTTCTCAAAAAATATATAATATAGAAAGTCTTAAAAGTTAAATAATGTGATAAAATGTAGCTATTGCCTTAATCTTGCGCCGGCAATATACTATAACCTCAGTCAAACAGCTGCACAGTGGGCCAGGGCGAAATCACAGTGTGCCAAAAGTCCATTTTGGTGACTCTTGCTTTTACACTTTTTTTACATGATTGAAGAAGGGTATACCCTGGTGAGTCTATCCTGAAAATATTTTACATTTAAACGTATTTTAAGGGTGGTATTTTTCAACAAATATCGGAAATTTCTCTATAAATATTTCAAATGCTATAATTGACTCCATTATATCAAAACACGATTTTTTTCATACAGAAAATTCGAAATTACTTCAAAATAAACACGTTTCTTGTATATAAATTGGGGAATACAAATATATGTTTTTTGTTTAAATTTGAAGATTGCATCAATAATAAATCGATGTTTAAACGACAGAAAAAATATTTAAGAATCTATTTTTAGAAAAATTATGAGAGAGTAAGTTTTGATTCATGTGGATTCATGCTTTCATTTTTACATCACTAATTTCAGTATAGCCTTAGCTTTATGGTGGTACCAAATTTAGCTGCTACTTTCTGCAACTTTGCAAGCTAGACGCACTTTTATCATTCTTGTTTTCGTACATTTGAGACACGATTTAATGGGCAAACAGCAATCAGGGATGTACGCGCGTTTACTCAATCAGTTCATGCCAAAGCGTGGGAAAAGCACTTCAAAAATTGACAAACTGCTCGAGATTTAATAGTAGCAAATCTTCTAATATTTTGTTGCTATTTAGAATACTTTATTAAATTTCGAGCAGTCTAACAATCCAAATATGATATATCATAATGAAGATGATATCTACAAGCAGGCCCATATCTAGGCGTCAATTGTTTTTAACATTATTCAAAGACATCCAAGACTTTGAAAAGCTTCCTGTTTCAACTTAAGGAGAGGTGAGCTGCTAGGCGAGTAGTAACGACCTTCCCAGTATACAATAATACGTTATGATAACGTGACAATAACATTACAGTAGTGTGTTGAAAACTTTATTTTGTAGAACCATAAATACGTACTGAACATAATCTTTTGCACGTTCCTACAACGTTGTGTACACGTTATTTTGTGATATACCTAACCACAACATTCGCCAAGAACGTTATAAAAACGTAAACACGCATTTGCTGGGTTTTTAAAAACACATCGTGGCTTGACATTTTCTGATGAAGTTATTCATTTTTTGACACAGAACAGAGATATTCTTCACACCAGCAGAAAACCGACAAGATACATAAAAACAACAAAGAACCGGGACGCCTATCCAAGTATGGGAGGATCTTTCCAGAGAGTTCCCACAAGGGTAAAGTACAAGAGATGTTGACATAAAATGTACGCACTGAACTTATTTGCAGCATTGCAAGGGGCGTTCAAGAAGAATCGATTTTAGAGTCTATTAATATGTAGAAAATACATACATTTTATTTCTCCCAGACGAATTGTAGTTTATCTCCCCATCGCCGGGGGGGGGGGGAGGAGCTCTCCTTGAAGGGGACCCTGCCCACCCCCGGCTGGCGTCACCCCTGAGGCGCAAACCGAAATCGTCCACGACAGATGAAACATTGTCCATCTTTGTAGCTCCATAGTAAAATGAGACGCCTCCTCACACCAAGCTAAGAGTTGCAAAAAAGCATTGCTATCCTGGTGGTACAGTATGCATGTCAAAGAGGACAGCAAAAGTTCCTCTTCAAAGCCTTCTCGCTCACACTGCACTGAGAATTATCAAAATACATACAATATAGGCCTAATATTATGATTGAGGACTGAATTATTATATCATGACATTGGTGTAGGACTAACGGCTGAGAATTCCATGGAATCGCAAATGCAAACACATTTTACATTTAAAAAATGTCAAATTAGGTTTTCTGGTATGAATTTGATTTCGATTTCGATTTATTAAAAAAAACCCATTTATATATTCACTGTAAGATTAACAATAGAAATGTTAATGTTGACCTATGCCTAAAACACTTTTGGCCCCGTCTGAACAGAAAAATATATTTTGATGACGTCATAGAAAATACAAAAATGTTTCCCACAGAAATTTTTTTGTCCCAAACATCCTTATACATTTAAACAATGATTATTTTGGTGTTACAATGGAAACTGACATCGTCCAATCAGAAAACAGTACAAAAATGACGTCATATGGATTTGAAAATGCTTTTATTGAATTCTACGGGTATGCAAACCTCTAGATGAGGTTATATTTGTTAAAGTATTGCAATAAAGCTTTACATTCACTTAACATCCTCGGCTTCTTATGTGTCTACCATTGAGGGGCATACGCTTTAATGCTTACTAAATTAATTAGTATCCATTATGGAATCAAAACATGACAAAGATGCTAGCAACCAATGTCAGAATTAACACAATCTGATTGAACTACGGAAATCAACATAATGAAAACAAAACTGACAAGCTGCTCTAGGTAAATACCTAATTGAATCAGAATTATTCTTATGCTTATCAATTATATTGTTGTTACGAGAGACACTATACAATACTTCGATATAACCTCTATTATGGGGACACCTTCTCCAGACTGCTCAGTTGGGGTTCTACCCATATTCAGGAGACACAAACCAGAAGCGGTGAAATTGTACCTTTATTGTGTGTGCTGGTATAATGTTTTAACAATTATAACATTTTATATGTATTGACCTAGAACGAGTTACAGAGAATTATAACTAAACTAATATAGGCCTGTCAATCGAAGGTTTTTACCGGGCTGACCAAGCCGTCGTACCGGGCTGGGTAAGAAGAGGAAAGAAAGAGAGAGGGAGATGGTGGGAAAGAGTAAGAATGGGAAAAGAAAAGAAAATAATGAAATGCTTATATTTAGTTAGGACCTATTTTGTATCGTTTTGTATATTGAGTGTGGGGATGAGGGGAGAGTATTACACCGGGTCATATTATTAACCGGGAAAATTATTACCACTGCTCCCCACCACGCCCTTCCTCTTACTTGTTACTTGTATATAGCGCCTTTCTTTAGAGTTACGAAGCACTAAAACAGAAGCGCTAGTATATTTTTCAATACAATATTGCAACTAAATTTTCGAAGTTGCACTCTAACTGGCATTTCCCTTGGACCTTAAGTGATTCACGTTGCACACCCCCGTGGGCTATCCTCCATGGCTACCGCCCTTGGCTTTCTGGTAACTTGTATATAGCCTGTCTTTCTGTTCTATATTTTATTCCTGAGTTTAAAATATGATGGCTTTGTCAGTACACAACAATGGCTTCAATTTCTGCACAGGCCTATATATAATAATTTGGCCAATATGTTTTTTATATAGGCCTAGTCTAGCATTCCAAGTCTGAAAGTGTATTTTTTTCCAGTAATTTTATTTTATACTAGTGTTCAAAAACGCCTTTACATAGGACAATCAATGAAACTTGAAAAGGAATATAAATGGAATATTTATCGAAAAATAAAGCGATTCTTTACTCACGAAGTTTTATATGAAGGAGTTGTGTTAACAACAACACTTTATTCTGTACCATTTTTAGATTCAGAATAATTTTCTTTGGAATTAAAATTACATTTTGACAAAAGCATTGTACAATTATTAAATTTAATACATAGGCTTGTTAGTGCGATGGTGGACTTTTCGGCAGAAAGTTCATCAATCCGGCTTCCCAGGGATAATGTAATCCTCAAGTTGGCACACAGGTTCATATTGGCAGTGTTCCGATACTTGGACTTAGATATGTATGGATTGAAAATCCAGTCTCGCACATCTGCGTTGTCGAGAACGGCATTAGAAACTTTGTCGCAACCTGTGTGATGCCTGGATGCTCATTTTCAACTTTTATCTAAAACTTTGCCAATGACTCCAGTTTAAATTAATAAAAACACAGAAATGTATTCGCAAGGTAAATACCAAGCTAACTCACATGCATCGCGGCTCGGTTGTCGGCACTTTCGTTTGTGGGCATCAATTTTTATTTTTATCTGAAGCGATTGCGCAACCCATCAAAATTTCATCGCGACCCAACCATTGGGTCGCATTAACCCATAGGTTGCGGAACGGAGGTGTAATCTATTTGTTGTTGTTATAATTTAAAAGAAGAGAGACCATATGGCTGTACAATTTGTGGACCTGGTCCACTGAACCTTAAAATTACTTGAAAAATACATAAAAATAAAGTATTTAAAAGAAGAGATATATATATATATATATATATATATATATATATACACAGACAGACAATAATTAAATTAAACAATAACATAAGTAAAATCTATTGAAAAGCAAAGCATAAAATTAATAAAATGGTATGATAATGACATGGCAAGGCGGTTTGATGGATGAGAACTAATTCAGTGTTAAACAATTGCCATTATAGAACAAATTGAAAATTAGAGAAAAAAATAAAGAATAGGCTCACTATTCACTAAATAAACAATTATATATCAAATTATATAAGTTGCACAGTGCCTTTAGATATATTTATATACATAATTATACATACACATACGTACACACACTCACAAATGTATACACATACACACATATACATATATATATATATATATATATATATATAGAGAGAGAGAGAGAGAGAGAGAGAGAGAGAGAGAGAGAGTAGGCATCAATGTGATTGCGAGCACGTATGTTCCCAGTAAATTAAATAATAATAGAGACATTGATAAAATCAAATGAAACGGTTGACGTATTGGAGGAACATACTTATTTTATTGCACACGAATATTGCGTCCTGTCCTCAGGACTTTCTCAACGTGAATGAACAAAAACATTACAAATTAGATAAATCATGAGTTATGGAATAACAGTAAATAACAATGAAATAACAAAGACAATGCTGGGCGTAATTAGTTATTCGTGAAAGTATAGCCACTAGCAAAGCCTAGATCTCTGTTAAGTCCCTTAGTATGTTATTTAATACGGAGTATCCATCGTAATTTTGCGCAACGTCTATCTTTAGTAGATTTGTAGTCACTGCCTATGATGATGAAACGAAAATTAGAAATTGAATGCCTGGATGAATTGAAATGGTCACTCACAGGAAATCCCATGCTTTTATCTCTAATAGATTTTTTATGATTATTGAGTCTGCATCTTAGTTTAGTGCCAGTCTCTCCAATATAATTACCCATGTTACATTTATTGCAGTAAATCATATATACCACATTAGAGTGATCACAATCTAATCTGGGGGTGGGTATAGTGCAATCTGTCCCAGGTACATGAAATAAGCTTTCTGTTGTGATAACAGTGCAAAGTTGACACCTAGGTTTTAAACATGGTGTGTTTCCATACTCTTGGGTGGTAGGAGGTAATTTGGATGAAGTCAAAATCGATTCCAAATTGGGTGGCTGTCGTCTAGCAATGATAGGTGGATTGCCAAAAAGAGGTGCAATTCTGGAATCATGTTTCAGAGCATTATAATTACTCTTCAGTGTATGAGCTAGAGACTGAATTTTAGGGCCGTAATCTAAAACAAAGGGTATCCTATCATTACTAGTATTAGGTATATAACGTAGCAAATCATTGCGTGATCCTAATGATGCCTTGGATACTGCAGATTTGATTAAAGATATAGGATAATTGCAATTTAAAAAATGAGATGTCATGTGAGACACTTGCTTAACAAAATCAGAATGGTTAGAACAAATACGTTTAATGCGGAGGCATTGGCTAAATACTATAGAGCGCTTAAGGCTGATGGGATAAAAACTATGGAAATCCAAGTAACGGTGATTATCGGCTTACAGTATAATGAAGTAGTGATGATTCCATTATGAAGACAAACAGATACATCTAGAAATGGTATACAATCATATGAGTGTTCCACAGTGAACTTAATGTTCGGATGGAAATCATTAGCATAAATAATAAAATCATTAAGTGATTTAACCCCATGTTCCCATATGAAAAAAATGTCATCGATATATCTATAGTAATGGGAGGGTTTTAGATGGTAATTAGATATAAGTCCGCTTTCGAGATACGACATGAATATATTGGCATAGCTTGGTGCCATCTTCGTTCCCATTGCCGTTCCTTTGGTTTGCAAGTAGTGTTTCCCATTAAAAACAAAGTTATTATGTGTCAATATAAATCTGATTAATGTGGAAATATCCCGGCTGGGCGTGGATGGGTCGTTTTCAGCTATGAATTTTTCACATGCAGCAATTCCTTCCTCGTGTGGAATGTTCGTATAAAGTGAAGACACATCCATGGTGACAAGTATAGCGTTATGATGAAGTTGCGGAATTTCAATGAGTTTCTGTAGGAAATGGGTAGTATCCCGTACGTAGCTTGGTATTTTACTGAGTAATGGGTTCAATATTGAATCCACAAATCCTGATATTCGCTCAGTGAGGCTTCCTATCCCCGATATAATTGGTCTGCCCGGTGGCGAAATGTTCAATGATTTGGCGAGGTCATAGATAATAATAGGCTCTGAGAGAAAATCTGCGTTCGTAGGCATGAGATGAGGTGAAGTTACTAGTGAGTCCGATACAAGCTTGGACAGTTTGTGCAATTTGGGAAGACAGTAAATCACACTGGCTTTCGGGATATCAGGGATCAGTGGTTTGACGGTAGATTTGATATCTGTGCTCAATCTAGATATTGTATCTAGGGCTTCCTTCTTGAATGTTTGGGTTGGATCGGATTGAAGTTGTTTGTAAGACGATTGATCAGATACTTGCTTCTCAATTTCAGCGACATAGTTGTTAGTGTCCATGATGGTAATGGCACCTCACTTATCGGCCTGTTTGATAACAATATCGGTGTTTTTGCGTAATTCATTGATGGCTTTACGTTCATTTTGTGTTAGATTGCTAGTTTCATTGTGGGTTTCCATAATGGTTCTCTGAATGAACATATCTAAATGGACTTTAGCAGCACTGACAAAACTATCAATATGCGGATTTCTGTTGCCTGGTGGTGTCCACAGTGAAGATCTTTGGTTTCTCTGTCGGGTGGTCTGATTTTGAGATGGAACAGCTTTATCTTTGAAATACTCCTTAAGGCTGATTCTGCGAGCGAAATCATCAAGGTCAGAGCAGAGCTTGATGGCATCCAGATCTCGTGTTGGACAAAATGATAGTCCTTTGTTCAGAATGGATATTTGGTTCTTATACACATCTAGATGTGTATAAGAGACAGGGGTATCCTATCATTACTAGTATTAGGTATA
>NW_022697159.1:56710-60826 GCF_011630105.1 Anneissia japonica
CATCGTGTAGCATAGCTCTCAACGAATGTAGTCCTGTAAATAAATGAATAAAGTAATTGTGTAATAAAATGCCACTGGCGGGACTCGAACCTGCGACCTCTCGCTGTCAAGGCGAGCATCATAATCATTAGACCACGGAGGCTTCATTGTTGAACAGATTCAAATACCACCAGATACACTCCATTACACAATAAGTACAGCTAGAAACAAATAGTTGCGTATAATATAACTCAAGATAGCCGTTAACACTGTTAAATTATATATTTGCTTTTATATATATATCAACAAAGAAGACTTGAAAAGCATATGTTGTAAACTTCAGGTTTATTCCAAACGTTTTGCCGGTTAGGGCTTCATCAGTGGACTAACATCGTATGTTACAAAGCAACGTATATAATAAAGGCCTGGTACGGTCGAATGACTATGCATTGACCACTACTATTTGTCCTACACATCTATCAGTATGTGTATGAGTAATATTAATTAATGTGTGTGATCAGGTATATTCCTATATATGTTTATGTATGAGGTATAAAAAGGTATTATTATTATTATTATTATTATTATTATTATTATTATTATTATTATTATTATTATTATTTATTATTATTATTATTACTATTATTATTATTATTATTATTATTGTTATTATTATTGATATTATTATTATTATTATTATTATTATTATTGTTACTATTATGATTATTATTACAATTTATAACAATTATTAACAATCATACATTAATTAAAAATAATTGATATGATAATGCAATTATTAATAACCTTTGGATTGTCACTTACAATTTTTGAAGACTAGTCAAACCACTGAATACACCTTGGTTTAGTTCAGTTATTCGGTTATAACTCAAATCCCTTCAAAAAAAGAAACAAATAAACAATATTATTTTTAAGCAAAAGTAAACTATAAATGAATACCGTTGCCATTAAATAACGAATAAGGTGTATATTGATGTTTGAGATGGCTATCGTTACCGTTGTTGCTATCTTTAGTGTCATCATTATTGCTATCGTATTACAATCACCTTAAATTATTGTTGTTGTTGTTATTGTTGTTGTTATTGTTGTTATTGTTGTTGTTATTGTTGTTATTGTTGTTGTTATTGTTATTGTTGTTATTGTTATTGTTATTGTTGTTATTGTTATTGTTATTGTTGTTGTTGTTGTTGTTATTGTTATTGTTATTGTTATTGTTGTTATTGTTATTGTTATTGTTATTGTTATTGTTATTGTTATTATTGTTATTGTTATTATTGTTATTGTTATTGTTGTTATTGTTATTGTTATTGTTATTGTTGTTATTGTTATTGTTATTGTTATTGTTATTGTTATTGTTATTGTTATTGTTATTGTTATTGTTATTGTTATTGTTATTGTTTTTGTTATTGTTATTGTTATTGTAATTGTTATTGTTGTTATTGTTGTTATTGTTATTGTTGTTATTGTTATTGTTGTTATTTTTATTATTGTTATTATTGTTATTGTTATTGTTATTGTTATTGTTATTGTTTTTATTGTTATTCTTATTGTTTTTATTGTTATTGTTATTGTTGTTATTTTTATTGTTGTTGTTGTTGTTATTGTTATTCTTATTGTTATTGTTGTTATTGTTATTGTTGTTATTGTTATTGTTAGTTTTGTTATTGTTATTGTTGTTGTTATTGTTGTTGTTATTGTAATTGTTGTTGTTGTTGTTATTGTTATTCTATAATTAATATGATAATACAATTATTCATAACCTTTGGATTGTCACTTACAATGTTTGAAGACTAGTCAAACCACTGAATACACCTTGTTTTAGTTCAGTTATTTGGTTAAAATTCAAGCCTCTTCAAAAATAGAAACAAATAAACAATATTATTATTAAGCAAAAGTAAACTATAAATTAATACCGTTGCCATTAAATAACTAATGAGGTGTATATTGATGTTTGAGATGGCTATCGTTACCGTTGTTGCTATCTTTAATGTCATCATTATTGCTATCGTATTACAATCACCTTAAATTATCGATATCGTTATTGTAAAGCACATAGAGGTTAGTCTACAATATGCGCTATAAGTCAACAATTATGATTATTATTATTATTATTATTATTATTATTATTATTGTTGTTGTTGTTGTTGTTGTTGTTGTTAAATTGATTTAATAAAAAAAGCACCATGATTTTAATCATTATTAAACATTATGTAATATTGTTTTAACCGATAATTGTGCTGTAATCAGCATGTACCCGGCAATATATTGCTCCTTTCACACGCATATAGGGCCTAAATTGATTGCGATCATTATTTTTAAGTTAAATAGGTATTGTGTGAACAGGATAAATGAGGTGAAATTTATTGCTTGTAATTGTTTGTATGGATTCAATCGTCATTGCACCGATAATAGATATGATTTTCACAATCTTTTTCTTTAATTGGCCTACTCGTCATGTGGTCCATCACGATATTCAGTTAAAATGAAATTCAATAACTAATGAGGTGTATATGGATGTTTCAGATGCCTCCGTTTACGGTGGACGTTCGATGTAACTGACGGTCAAAAATACAAAACATTTTACCAACCAGCAATAAGTCCTCGCAAACTTTCAAATTAGTGCACCCATTAATTCGTCTCATGTTATTTCCTCGTAGTTTAATTTGATAATTACTAATAAATGTTCATCTGACTCTCCTTTTTCTATCCCAAATGCATGTGCCCCACCTCTATTCCATGACTTTCTAAATATCACCCCATCTGACGTTCTCCCTGCGTCTAAAAATCTTAGTAACTCTAAACCTCCAGGTCCTGAATTCTCTTCGTAACTGTTATTAAGCTGTTTGATCATTTGTGTGCTCCTTTTCCTGGCTATTTTATTTTACTCTTTCCGTTAACGATTGTTGTATTCCTGCAGATTGGAAGGAAGCCATTGCGCATCCAATTCATAATTCATCTGAATCTGATAAAATTAATTTTCATAATTATCGCCCTGTGTCACTTCTCCTTTATGCAAACTCCTTGAAAGTGTCATATTATGTGATCGACTTAATACTGTTGTGCAGTCTAATCTTTCTAACTTTCAGTTTGGTTTTCGTTTTCAACGATCTGCATCTGATTCAATTAATTATATTTTTCATCTGCTATTTAAATACAGTGACGCCAAACCATGTACTCGATTACATTCCTACGGTTTGTATGCTGGTTTATTAGGTTTTTTTCACACTTGCATATACATAACAGCCAATCAATCAACTTAATCTTTATACAAAATTACAATTACAAAATTAGGAAAAACAATATATGGTATAAGGTATATGCAAACATATTACAAGATAATACGATAAAACCGAAAGTACCACTGATTAATCTCAGATAAGATAGCATAATACACATTCCAAGCATCGAAACGCACGCCACCGTACAGGGACCCAGGGACCCAACACCAATCAATTCATGATGACGACACAAGCAGCGCCGAAACACCGAATCCCCATACGACCGGGCCCACCCCGGCACCTGGAGTATTCATTACACCATCTGATGTGATAATACATGATAATATAAAGTATTAGAGAAAAAGAGCGCAACAATGTTAAGAAAACAATGTTAAGAAAAGTTTAAAATTTAATATTTAAAAATTGCCTAATGATTTATCTATAATTTGATAAACTCAAGAAATGCCTAAATTACATTAAATATGGTGATGCAAGTGTGGATGGAGTTTAATATAAGTTCGCAGAACTTAAGTCAAAAACCCCAATTAAAATCCAATTAACTATAACATTATCAGAGTGACTTTAATAATACTAGTAATAATATTATTAAATTATTATCACCATCATTAATATTATTAATAACTATAATGTACTGAATACTTAGTACGTGTGAAAACAACTGCGAAAAAAATCGCAAGTTGTTCTTGGGAACAACTTGCGATTTTGTTTAATTCAATCACGACAATAAAAGCAAAAGAGAGACAAAAATATTAGGCTAATTATTCACTAAATAAACAATTATATAAATTAATATCAAATTATATAAGTTGCACAGTACCTTTCGATATACTTATATACATAATTACACATACACACACCCACACATATACACACACACACA
>NW_022697160.1:0-736 GCF_011630105.1 Anneissia japonica
AGAAGAACTCAGTCCGTTGTTGTGAGGGATTCATCTTCTGCTCCTAAGGTGATGACCTCTGGTGTCCCACAGGGCTCTGTAGTCGGACCTCTTCTTTTCCATTTGTACTCCACACCTATCATCAGCACTGCACACTCGCACAATGTGAATTGTATGGTGTATGCCGATGATGTTCAGCTGTGTCGATTACATTTCTTCCAATGTTGATGTTGCGCTAAAAAGAATTACAACATGTATTGAAAATATTAAGGCATGGGCTCTTAATAACTCTCTTTTTCTTAATGAGAGTAAAACACAGTTTATGCATATCTCATCATGTTTTTCTTTTTCAAAACTGATTGAAAGTGTAAAGATAGGTAATTGAGTCATTCAATCATCTGACTGTGTAAAGAATTTGGGGGTAATGTTTGACAGGTCGATGTTAATGACATCCCACATTAATTTAATATGTCAAAACTCTTTACTCTCTATTAGGAAGTTAAGATCTATAAGACAGTATCTAGACACGGCTACCACAGAAAAGCTCACCCATGCATTTGTTACATCAAGATTAGATTACTGCAAAGGTCTTACTGTCCAAAGAGTGAACTTGCTAAACTGCAAAGAATACAAAATTGCACAAGAATCATCACCAAAACAAAGAAGAATGAACATATCTCAACTGTCCTTAGCAACCTTCATTGGTTGGAAATTTCCAAACGAATTGTTTTTAAAATACTTTTATTTATATTTAAGA
>NW_022697161.1:0-1542 GCF_011630105.1 Anneissia japonica
GGGGGGGGGGGGGGGGGTTCATCGATTAATTGAATCATTTTCAAGAGGGGGAAATCTTGAATTTTGAAGAAATTAAAAGTAATTAAAAGACACTTCAGAAGTCGCGAAATCCCATTTCCTGCCTTCTAGGAATCACATTTTTTTCGGGGGAACCCGGACACCTTTTTCTTTGGGGTTCATTGATTCATTGAATTATTTTCAAGAGGTGAAAACCTTTAATTTTTTGAAGAAATTAAAAGTAATTAAAAGACACCAGAAGTCGGGAAAGCTCATTTCCCGTCTTCTGGAATCAAAATTTTCCCGGGGGAGAACCTCCGGACCCTCTTTCTATTTGGGATTTATCGATTTATGAAAAAAAAATTATATGCAACTACTCAATATTTTTTATATGTATGTATACACACATAAGGCCTATTTACTGTAATAACAAGTGGAAAAATTTACCTGACCGTTTTCAAGAGAAGAAACCTTGAATTTTGAAGTAATTAAGACATATCAGAAGTCGGAAAAGCTCATTTCCCGCCATTTAGGAATCAAAATTTTCCCGGGGGAGAACCCCGGACCCCCATTTTACTTTGGAGCTTATCGATTCATTGAAAAAAGAATACGTATGCAACTACTAATTTTTTTTTATGTATGTATACACACACAACCGGCTAATTTACTGTAATAAGAATGAGAAAGTTTACTTGACCGTTTTCAAGAGGGGGAAAACCTTGAATTTTGGAAACAATGTCATTAGACACCTAGCTAAAACCTAGCTACTTGAGAAGTTGGGAAAGCTCATTTCCCACCATTTAATCAACACTTTCCCGGGAAGAACCCGAACCTCCCTTTTCTCTTTGAGTTCATTGATTCATTATAATAATTTTCAAGAGGGGAAAGCCTTGAATTTTGAAGAACTTAAAAGTAATTAAAAGACACCTCAGAAGTAGGAAAAGCTCATCTCCCGCCTTCTAGGAATCAAAATTTTCCCGGGAGGACCCCCAGCCCCCCTTTCTTTTTGGGATGTATGGATTCATGGGAAAAAATCGTATGCAACTACTCAATTTTGTTTATGTAGGCCTATGTATCATAGCGTCGGAAACATTTTGCAAGTGTGTCCGGCCATTTTAATAAGAGTGGGCATGGGTGGGTGGTAGGGTGCAACACTTTATTTTTTCACCATGGTTGAAAAAATGGCTCCTCAGCCGGGAAATAGCACATGCATAATTTTAGAAAACTTAATGTCTTCACTTTTAATTTAAGGGTTACAATTTTTTATATTGGAAGTAGGCCTAATCAGGGCCGGCTTGGCCATTATGCCTTTGCCAAAATGTTATAATAGTTATTTTATATTATACCTCTAAACAATTTCAAAATCAATCTTAAATATTGAAATTAAGGATTGTCAATAAAGTTGAAATGTACACGGCAATACAATAAATTGTGTTATAGGCCTATATTACTTACACGTAGATATATTAGCCAATGCACTGTTTTGTGTATATCGTTTTTTTCTATTGAATGACGATAAATGTTAGTGGCAATGTCAGTAATATT
>NW_022697162.1:0-517 GCF_011630105.1 Anneissia japonica
CGTGCAGCCACGTGTCGACGTCCAGACTACTGTAATTGCCGTTGACCTTTTTCCACGGCTCCGGCATATCGTTGACCGTCAATCGAGCAGAATTCCCTATCCTGAGAACTTCGAAACGGTTCCAGGTGCCGGTGGCGATCGGACTCGAACTCTCGACGACCACTGGTCCGGATCCCATTTCGAAGGTTGCTCTCACTCTTCCGTCGTCGGCTATCCTCATGAACGCGTGATCGCGAAGTTCGTCTCCGAGGAAGAAAATCTGGCCGCCGTCGTTTCCTTTCTTCAATTTCATGTAGAACGAGATGCGCAGACTGTGGCGGACGTCCATGCTTTTGTGAGTCAGTGACACTCGGACGCCGGTCACGTTGCTTAAGCGGAAGGACAGCATTTCGGGTACCATCATCGTTTCGTCCGTCATTTCTAGATTCGCGTTCGTCGCGCGCTCGTTGTTTTTGTCGACGGCGTCGGCGTCGTATTGGTGACATCTTTCCGTGGAGGGTGGCAGTTCCACGTCGAC
>NW_022697163.1:0-976 GCF_011630105.1 Anneissia japonica
GTTTTCGGTACGCCGTTGCTGAAGCATCTGGTAGAGCGCGACTTTCGCGTGGACATAGACGATTTCCTGAACGTGGACCGCGATCGGCGAGCTATTCTGATGCCGAAGAAACCTGAGAACGTCGATGAATACGTCCGGTACCTGAAGGATAAAGGATGCGGCCGGGACGAAGTGAGGGCAGCTAGATTCGAGGCGGCGGTTCAAGACGCATTGAGAACGTGCGGTCGTTCGCTGATGAACATGTGCAAAAGTCGGGATTCGGACAGGGATACGTTTAGAAGCGTGAAAACTAATTACACGATACCTTTTACGGTGGTGGAATCCCTGGTGGCCGTCGTGCAAAGATTGCACTCGGAGTCGAACTACGTCAAGATGCAAGGCAAAAGTCTCGTACTCGAACTCGACAGATTTTTCGACAACGACGACGACGTGCCCGGTTCGATAGAACTTGAGATGTCGTACGTTTCAGACGTGCTTCTTCCGCAGAACTTCCCCTGGAGCGTAGACCAACTCATCGAGACGAATCGGTTACAGATTTCCAAGACCGTGGCCGACGTATTTGCCGGCGCTGGCGACTCGGGCGAGGACGAAGATGTTGACGATGGCGAGTCCCCTAATTCCGCTCCTCCTCTCCCTCCTTCTTCTTCTTCTTCTCGAACCAACCGAGATGCATCACGCGATACCGATCACGGTGCTAAACGAGACAAAAATGAGCACAGGCATAGATACGTACATAGCGACAGAGAGCGTTTTCAGAAAAGTCGAAGATTCGTTGACAGTTAAAGGCAGACCCCCTCCCGTCACTGTGTTGCACTGCCTCTTAGGTTGTAGCTGGCATTTCAGACGATTGGTCGTGAGTTGCGTCCGCGAACCTCCGCCGATTTGCGTCAGTTACGTCGTCAGCGATACCCACACCGGAATCTCTTACAACTTGACTTCTGGCGTCTGGAAATTGGTACCGAACGTTCCGAATGCC
>NW_022697164.1:0-566 GCF_011630105.1 Anneissia japonica
CTCATGTGCTTTCAGATTATGTAATAAAAATTGGGGGTCACCTTTCATCCTAAAGAGCTATAACTCATTTAAAATATTCATGATTTTATGCATATATAAATGTTGAAGCACGCGTACGTGCACGATAAAAAGCGCGAACGGAAAATTAAGGTACATAACATTCAACCTTGACCCGAAACTTATGCTCACCTAATATAATTTAGAAATGACGAGTGGTTAAGATGATATGGGCTCATCAACGTTTTAAAGAAAGAGAAATGAGGGGGTCAGAAAAAACAATTTTTTTGACCATGATGACGTCATCAAAATGTGAAAAGTTGTCAAATATATGAAAGAGAATTGTCTCAGCTATAACATACTCAAAGTTGGAAGACGATCGACCAAGGATAAGCGAGATACGCTCAAATGCGTATTTTCCAAAATGACGTCATAGCTATAATTCACTTTCTTTGAATTCAGATGCCAATATGATGACGTCACAATGTCCGATCAGCCATTATGGAGTCAAAAATCGTATCTACAACTCATGCGCTTTCAGAATATGTAATAAAAATTGGGGGTCACCT
>NW_022697165.1:0-1376 GCF_011630105.1 Anneissia japonica
AAAAAAAAAAAAAAAGAACACTGGGCCTGGGAAAAATTTTACTGCCTCTTAATCTTCAAAGTGTATTGCAAACCAGTACAACATGCAAATGTCTTCACTTGGGAGTATACAAAGTCATGTTGCATTTCTCACATAATAATACTCATACGTATGGAGCGGGTCGAAGGGCACAATTTAAATGCACAGCTGAAGTTCGAACCCCGACCTCAAGGTTGGCAACAGGCTGCACGCCAACCGCTCCTTTATTGGCTTATCACTGGTCATCATTGCTATTCATCGTGTTATGAGATACGGTAATGTATTACTGTACTCCTCTTAGCAACGATGCCTTTCGCTAACATTTCAACTCATCAAAGAGTAATGTATATTTTTCAAGAGTATATTTAATTTGTTTGTTTACTTACCGTTTACGTATATAACAAACGAAAGCCAATAGTACCAATAGTAGTACGATAGAGAACATGGGCGCCGTCAGGCCTATCAACAGAATCATCTTTTTCTCTGTCGATCCAAAAAATATATAATTGTTTACATTGAAAATATTCAGACAGAGATCAATCACAGCCAAATGGAACAAGTAAAACATACTTTAGAATTTAACATCTAGTACAAACCACTATTAGGTTAGAGGCTACATTATGCGATACAAGTAAAAACACAATTATTTAAAAGATAATAAAGAATGTCTATTATTTCTTACAAAAAATAATAAAAATAATATTTTTGCGCAAATTCAATTATGAAAATACTAACTAGGATTTCTAAATGACCCATGATAAATATGTTGATATTAGGCTTTGAGGGTTGTTTACGCAATGCCATTATTCACTATCAAACACAATGGAGCACATAAATGCATAAATGTAAAATTTGGGTAGCATTATGACAATGATGTTTAAATATTTATAAATATAACATAATTCGAAATTTAGTAAATTAGATTTATTTACATATACAGTCATGAACGAAGTATAACACCAGAATATGGAATACGAACAGAATGTGTGAAAACACATTAAGTAGTCTACACAATCAGCGTCTGAAGGCGACATATTTTGGATGATTACTGTATGTATTGTGACAGAATGGTATGTTGACCCTATGGCCTAGCTCGTATACCCATGACCTGAAGTGATGGCCACCAGGAAACTCGATCCCTCAGCCGTTTTATTCTTTCTCAGCTTAGCTCCCAAGGGCTGAGGCCTACGTGAATATACGCCGAGATGAAGAGATGAGGTGTTTCCCTTTTCCCAAACCATAAACGTCTGTTAATATTGTTTAATTAGGCTTCTTGCCCAAGCATCCCCAAACATGAAACCAAATATATTGCACATTCACAAGTCGTGTTAATAGAACATAGGATTCACACTTCTTTT
>NW_022697166.1:0-206 GCF_011630105.1 Anneissia japonica
CTGCAATTAATAAATTAAAAGTACATTGTTGATCTTGCAATTGTCACTGAATTTTGTACCAATTTATTTCTTCCCCGGGAAACCAGGATTTAGGATGTTGCAAATTTTGAATCATCATCACCACTGAATTTTTACTGTTTGGTTTTTTTTTTCTTCGCATGGAAACTAGGATTTAGGATTTTGAAAATTCAATGACTCATTTTTAA
>NW_022697166.1:326-520 GCF_011630105.1 Anneissia japonica
GAAATAATGTGTGTTTCAGGCTATCTTACCGTGCCTAACAAAGAAAAATTACTTAGGATAATATTGTAAGAGGTATCAATGCGCTACTGTTGGTCAAAATTTTTAGGAAAAAAAATGAATTAAGTCTATAGCAACCGGTATTCCCTTGCGGTCTCCCATCGAAGTACTAACCAGGTTCGATGTTGCTTAACTTT
>NW_022697167.1:0-981 GCF_011630105.1 Anneissia japonica
AAAAATAGGTCAAAGGTCAATAAAACAGTTTCTGGTTGATATTGAGAAATTATTCTGTTAGAATACTAATGTGCATATTGTAAATATTTTGTTTAAAAAAAGCAGCTCTATACGACCAGTGGTTGCCAAGATATTACAATCACGCAAAGTTGAGGTCAAAGGTCAAAAACGCAATTTCCGGTCATTTCTAGAGAAAATTGTCCATTATAGTAAATATAAATATGCATGTTTTAAACATTTGGCTGCAAAAAGCAACTCTGTACGACCAGTGGTTTTCAAGATATAGCTCCCTATATTTCCACCCCTAATTTGCATATTTATGCTAATAAGGTCGGCAAAATGGCACTTCCGGTCATTTTTGAAGAAAATGTTCCATTAGGGTAAATAGAAACATGCATGTTCAGAACAACTTTAAGAAAGAAGCAACTTTCTACGACATGTGGTTACCAAGATATAAGTACCCTACATTTTCAGACCTAATTTGCATATTTTAGCTAATTTGCATATGAAGATGAGCGTAACAAAAATTGGCGACTCATTTTATTCGATTCAGCATACTTCAAAGTATATAATTAAAAAACAAAAACAAAATGATCACGAAATTCCCACGGGATGACATAAGCCACCGGACTAATATGCTTTGCTGCAATACAGACAAGACAGAAGTGCTGTATATAAAGCCTAAACGCCGTCTAAATGTACCCATCATTGAAAAAAACAAGATGGAGGAATGAATGAACTTCTGAATTAGTTTACAACTGATTGATTCTAACAAGGAACTGAGCAGTTATTACTTCAAGTGAAAACTGCAACAATTATATATTTTTTGCTAATATTACGTTATCTATATAATAATAATACCATTATTTATATTCAGTTTCTATACAGTTTGCAGTTCATCACCATGTCTAAATTGGTTTCTATGCATGAACAACAAGTGATTGTCCAAACAACCTTAATTAATTCGGAAATGTATTGTGG
>NW_022697168.1:0-1137 GCF_011630105.1 Anneissia japonica
TTCCCCTAACCCCAAACTCATCAACAAAATATTGGCCACACTAATATCCCTGCAGAGTTCATATATAGCTGGAACCATAAACAAAATTCATCTGAGGGATAGACAAAATGAGTTCAACAATAATTAAATTTAAATTAAATTATAAGCCATAACATTTATAAATAATTTAAAAAAAATGAAAAACTATGTTTTTCTGAGATGTAAATAAACATTTAATAAAGTGAAGGATTGACAATGAGGGGCAGCAATGAGACCATCATATTACATATTATTGACCTAATAAGTTTTCTAAAACATTTCAATAAAACACATTTTAATGATAATGTGAGTCCTAATAATAAGATTATTATAACAAAGCTATTTGTAATTTCATTGGGTATCTTATTAATGTATGGACAGACATGTGTGTTTTTAGGACTCACTAGCTACTTTATCATTGACTTGAGGTTATTTTTCTAGATCAAGTGTAGTCTGTCAGAGATACAGTAGTCCTAATTTAGTGAAAAACACATTAAGTAAATGTATGTAATCTGCCATAATAACAAAATAATCAAATAATAATAAAATAATATAAATAATGATATAAAAATAATAGATTATACAAGTCCGGAGAGTTTGAGGATTTTTTAATATTCTTTTATTTTTAATTGTTTCATAAATTGTTGTGTTACTTTTTTTTAAATAATTTAATAAAAGAAAACAAACCTAACACTTATTGTTTAAATCCCTGATTTAAAAATGATTTTTCATGTATAAACTTTCTTTTTAAACTATTGTATATGTATTTTATTCATTGTACATTGTTTGATATATTATACCATGGCCAAATGAATATCCCTTTGGATAATAAAGTATTTTTAATTGAATTTGAATTCAAATGAATTGGCAAAATGTGAAGTACTTTGAAACAAAGTGCTGTATGAATACTGGACATTGAGGATGAAATTGGCGTGATCAGAATTTAATTTGCAGGATAACACTAAGAAGTAATCTAACTCATACCTGTGTAGAAAATTGCTGGTAGGGAGGTAGGCCTATGTGCGCAAAAACATCATAAGGCCAAGGTTACTGTATAATAATATATAACCATCTATGTTGAAAAATTGGAGAAAAAAACCTTAAATTAAATTAGGCCAA
>NW_022697169.1:0-664 GCF_011630105.1 Anneissia japonica
AACAGAAAATATCTGCTTCCTGTAACAGAAAACAAGCCGATACAAAAAGCTGTTTATATACCATTAAAATTCCAGGACACACAGCCGATACACAACCCAAAACCACAAATGCAAACTTAGCCTTGTGAAGAACTACCACAAAATCCAACACAGATTCAGCCAACAAGAACCCGAAGTGGACGAACTGTCAAACCAAATCCCAAATACAATAGCTCTATGTTTGCACAGTAATTAAAAAAAAAAAATGCAAGCGTTGATTGAACATTGATTGGATTACTGAACGTTGATTATTGAACATTGATTTGATTGCTGAAAGTCGATTATTGAACATTGAATGAACATTGATTATACATTGATTAATGAACATTGATTAGCACGATTCATCTTATGATGAACAAGAATTTAGTCACCTCCCAAGAGTCAACGCATCAACAGATTTTAACGCTGCTGACAACCTGCTGATGTGACTGGAAGATAAGGGGATGTGGATTATATTCACCAAGTGAGGAAATGGCGAGATGAAGCTGCCAAACAGAGGTTCAACAATTTAAGACAGAAGTCGATGACGGATTTTTTCCCGTATGATGTGTACTGTACAGAATTGTACTGAAGATTGTGAAAAAAAAACAAAAAAAAAAACGCCACCCCTCCACCCCCCCCCCAA
>NW_022697169.1:677-965 GCF_011630105.1 Anneissia japonica
ATAAGAAGGGATACTTTCAATTGGTATCCCTCATTTATGAATAAAGACAGAAGCGATATATCATCACAATTTGCACTTTTTACATGCGTACCGGTACATGTTCATTTGTAAACCGTCCATTGGTTTCATATTTGTTTGTTTTTGTTCATAAATATTTTGTTCATTGCAAAATAATTCATTCGTCTACACAGTATAGATTGTCTATGTCCGTCCGATACGTTTGTTATTTGTTTGGAAATGTCAGTCTTATGTTGACTTTGTTTTATTGTTTGAATCATGTCCGTCTTA
>NW_022697170.1:0-2022 GCF_011630105.1 Anneissia japonica
GAAAAATACAGGGGGAGTCTTTATGGCCCAAAATAGTGATTTCAGACTACATTGGTAATGTAATTCGTCAGGCAAATTACAGTAACATTTTTAGCAAATTTCTTTGAAAAAATATCGTAGGCATAGGGCCTAGCTACGTATACAGTATTTTCATTTTACAGTACGTAGTTTGGAACGATATCGGAAGTGGGGGTGCTGGCAGTGGCCTGCCTGTCAATTTATTTGAAAATATCTTGGTTCCGATCGTCCACACCAGTTGGGCCCAATCGTCTATCACCCGAAGTTTTCATTACGATTATCAAGAACGTACACGATCTATGCCCTGGGCTAGGCTTAGCTGGCTGTCGTCACTCTGCTACGTATACTACACTACAACCGCATAACAAAGAAAGCGACCCACGTGGTGCATTCCTAAATATTACACACATTATTTAATTGTATTAGACAATAACACGATATCATTGATTGAACGATCTAACTAGGCCTACCCTTGCATCGCAGTAATACTGAACTAGGCCTGGCTTTGGCCTCATGTTTTTGTGGAAAGCTAGATAGTCGTTATGTACCCGACAGTCGGCTGCCTTTATATTTTCACCTTTTTTCAGTTTGCATTCAAAGGGTACATTGTACCTTCATATGACTACTCATACGTATACAACAGAAAAAAACGTTACATGGACTAAGAGAAAAATGGAGATCTAAATGAAGAAACGATGTATTTCAGCAAGTATTAAAACATTTTAGTTTTATTTTAGGCCTACTTCAAAATACCTATGCCTACAGCAGATGATTTTTTTGCCGTAAAACAGAAATAGTTTCATCCATGCCGACATTCCGGTCGGTTAGCGTGAGCCCTGACTGAACTCTGCAGAAACTTCACATCGATCTTCGCATCGCGATGTAAAACAAAATGTCGGAAAACTTTTCTTTGATGCATGCGCATTTGCATAAATGTCTACACATACACACTACACACAATAAAAAACATAGGAAATAGCAAGAGTGATTACAATAGTTCCTATTGCATTACATGCATAGGAACTAAAAAAGTATTTTACTGTATTTGCTAATGTCGTATTGTTATTTATTTGTTGATGGTATTTATTAATTACTGTTTAATTTATTTATTGTCATAATAAATAGAATTGGCGTACATATAAAATGTACAGGCAATTGAAGAAGCCTAATAAAAGAGAGCAAAGCTGGTTACTACAGAACCCTTAAAACCAATTAACTTTGTATAAATCATATGATACTTCACAGGATTCAATACAGTATTATAACTTCAGGTGTTTTCTTCACCTGAATATCAATTCCAGATGTTTGCATAGTAAATTAAAAAAAAAAGCATAAATTAATACGGTAATGCATTAACATCCAGAGGCTTATGTACTTTTAAAAATATATAAATTAATACAGCAAGGCATTAATATCCAGAGGCCTGTGTACTAACCTGTGGATTACTTAACAAGGTCTGGGCTGAAGGAAGGCCTTGTATTGTCGGACTCATCAGTAATTGCTGGCCTGGAATTGAAGTCATCCCAGCTAAGCCTGATGCTAAGGGTGTGCTGGGTGTGCCTGGAACTAAAAAACAAAAACAAAAAATAATAAGTCAAACTTGCTACTGCTTGAAGTAATATAAAAACTATCTCATTTGTAAGAAGCATTTATTCCTGTACTTTGCTATTGAATATGAATTAAAAATCATCATAATGGCACGCTCACAGAATTCTTATAAGTCCTGTCCATTTTGTCAAATTTTATTTGACAAAAACATGCAACATATACCTAAATATGGTCTTGATGACATCACATCATGACCATATATAGGCACATCATAATTATGAGAATATAGCAGTTTTTTGTCAACAAATATGTGATTATCTGGAGAGATACATTTCAACACTGCCATTTTGCAACCTGTTTCTATACTATTACTTGAATAACTAACTAGTGTTCCTTTGTTACCTTGGAATGGAAACTTGGTGGGGGTGGGTGTGGATGTCGGGCTCCTATGGGTAT
>NW_022697171.1:0-885 GCF_011630105.1 Anneissia japonica
GCCAAGGAGGTGGCCAGCAGCTTCACTTCCTCGTTGTCGTCGTCGTCGTCTTCTTCATTTTCTTCCTACTCCGGTGCGCGACCGAGCATCCGTTCGGCACTGCTGTGGGACTTGGCGGCGTTCGTCAGCGGCAGACGCGCGCCTTACTCGTTCGAAGCAGTGAAGCTGCGCTGCTTCTTAAACGAGGCGAAAGGTTCTCCGTCGGAGAAGGCAGTAGAGGAAGCGCTGGAGCAATTCCTAAGCGACGTCTCGAGACGAAAATTGGGGACGACACTGTCTTTGGAAGCGCAAAGATTGGGACTGGAACGTCACGATCTTCTCGACGGTCTACGCATCGACTTGGATTTCGAGTTGCAGAATCTGCCGAGACTCCGAGCCACCCTGTACAAGGAGATTGGAAAGAGACTGATTCTGTTCGAAGATTTTGACGCCGTCGTCGGATGTCTGTGCGCCGACTGGCAGCGAGGAGACGAGGAGTTGACGGGAGGAAATCTCCTCAAGTCGTTGGCACCGCTGTACCCGCACCGTCCGCGGACGATCACGCGAGCCGTGGAGGGTGTGGATTCATTCCTTGAAAAGTTGGAGAAACGCGTGGACGGCAACAGGAAGAGGAAGTTCGTCGCCTACCTGAGGAGGTGGATTCCAAGTTTTCCGGTTCCGGAGCACGACGGCTACTCGTCTCTGGGATCGCGATGCGACACGGACGAGGCCGTCAGACTGTTCGCAGCTGCGTATCCGGCGATAGCGTTCTCGTTCACGGTGCCGGAGGTCGCCGACGACGAGAAGTTGGCGTTCGCCCTGGCGAACGCCGGCTCCCACCTGGCGCGGCTGACGTGGTTCGACTTCGACGCTCCCAGCGTCAGCTTCAGGTCCTCCGTGCCGGGT
>NW_022697171.1:934-1296 GCF_011630105.1 Anneissia japonica
GACGAGGCGGTGCGCGTCACGCAGCACGTCAGGCACAGCATCCCGTACATGCACGCCTTCTCGTTCGACGGCGTGACCGCCGAGATGGCCAGCAGGCAGAACGAAGGTTACGTCACCAGTCTCTCCACCTTTCCGTTGGTGCTGGCTTCCGTCGACCCGAAGGACGCCGACGGCGCCAACCGCCGTCCGCCGACCGGCGCCAAGAAGGGCACGACGTACTTCGAGAACGTAGTCGTCGTGAACGGGAAAAACGTCGAGTGGAATCGTTCGTCCGATTGCTTTTCTCGATTCCTGACCTGCGCCAGGATCCTTCTGTGCTGCCACCCGAGATCCGACTTCGTGAGAAGTCCGTTTCGCAGTTC
>NW_022697172.1:0-777 GCF_011630105.1 Anneissia japonica
AGTAATTAGTTAAACGAACTAACTAAATATTGAGTGAGTGAGTGAGTGAGTGAGTGAGTGAGTGATTGATTGATTGATTGAATAATTGATTGAATAAATGATTGTCGCAACTGATTAAATGATAATGTCAATTAAGCAGCTGATCGATCAGTTAATAGTAAATTGTTTGATCTTTAAATTATTGAGGAACCTATATGTTCATTTGACTTTGTATAAATTAAATTCTAGTTGAATGTATTTGATCCTTAACTAATGCATTGGCCCCATTAGACCACTAATACGTTATCATGAACATTACGAATCTTTCCAAACGCTGTACATAATATACCTCTTTTCTTTTTCCTTTCAGCTACAGCACAAGTGGAAGAAGTTCTTCATTTAACTGACAGTGACTGAACAACATACTATATCAGGCACTATATTCTTTAAATTTAAACCGGATTTCAAATCTTCTTATATTACATTTCAATTTGATTTCAGATGTTTTTTAGCCTTGTAATTTTAGACACCAGGAAAACATAATTAAAAATTGTACACTAAATCATTATTTTTGAATTTAGGCTTTTATGCGCCTACCAAATTTGATATAATTGTGACATTAATGATAAAAATGCATAAAGCCACAGGAATACAATGGTTTGATCACCTTGGACTTTCTTCCGCGTACTATCTCAATAACCCAGACTGAATTTCGATTTTATTTTTTAAATGTACAGAATATCATGTCATTTTTGTTTTGAGTTTAAATCAACCATTAGTGTATTACGCCTAATTGAT
>NW_022697173.1:0-5037 GCF_011630105.1 Anneissia japonica
ATAGGAAATGTATGAAAGTGACCGAAAGTCCCCTTCTGTGGGAATAGGCTACGTATGGGTACTCTAACAAAAGAAGTAATGTACAACAAATTACATCCATGTAAAAATATTGTATATATAAATAATAACTTAATTGTGTCATCTCCGTTTTTTTAATGATTTGCATTGCCTTTTTATAAAACAAACACACAACAATGTTTTTATTTAGATTCATGTAGGCCCCCAGGGGCCTAGTCCAAGCCCAGGTTCCTATAAACGAAGCTCTCAAAATTGAGAGTGTGATTCTCTTTTTTATATTATAGTTTTTTAGGCTATCGGCTGCGCACACCAACTACCCCCATTCCCCCCCCCGCCCCACAAAAAAAAACTTTCCCGCTATAGGATTATGTGTACCAGGTGAACTAAAAAATGATGAACAATAAATAAATACTGTAAAATCTTCTCGTCACTTTAAAAATTTGTCCATATTTGTTCTTAATAAATAGATAATTCACATGAATCTGATAGGCCTACTAACAGAGGACCCGACTTGGGTCCTCTGCGTCAGTGTCGTAGTGTAGAGTATAGGACTAATAATATGAATATCTTAATTCTTTGTGTTTTATGAAATGTTTGTTTTGCTTACCGTACCTGCTACTTTTCGCTCTATTTCATTTAATCAAAGATTATTGTAGAAAATCGAGTTCATACACCCATGGCCATCCAACAGTTACAGTATAGCTTATAGACTTTGCCCTAATATGTTTATTACAAAGAAGGAATCCTAATAGGCTTACTGTATATCAAGTTAAACAAGAATAACCCCAAATCACGTGACAGGACTAGCCAATTATATTCTGCGTGTTTATGAATATCCGTTTTACAGGTTATTAGAGTGTCTACCTCACATCGTTTCATTATTTCACCCTCTATTACCATACACGGAGCTCTCGAAGAATTCATTAAACACCATGGAGTATATGCCTGAAAAAGAGTGAGTATGAAAGTATATTTTCATATTAAGATAAACAAAAGAACAAACAATTAGTTTATTAAGTGATTACTAATTATAGGGAAACTCGCATTATGCGCTCATGCGATTTTAGTCGCCCACTAAATGCAGAAATCACTTGTTTTTTTTCCAACGATTTTTGGTGGATTTTTGGGTACCTATGCCCTTCCTGCCCCCACATGCGCATGTACTCCTGGATGCACTTAAAGTAATTATGCTGTTAAGGAACACCATATTAATTACATCAATGACTAAAAATAATGTAATAAAAAAATGTAATGTTCCTGCTTCTTGCGCTTTAGACCCCGGTTCAAATCCGGCCAACGTCTGGTTCTAATTGGAGTCGGATCGCTCTGTCCTCAAATAACCCTCGCATGAGATTTAGACGGTATAAGGAACAATGTACCCGTTATAACGTCGGTTAATTGGCGCTACACTGTGGCTGCCGCTGTTCCTCAGGGGCAAAGCAAAATTTCAAATTTTTTGTAACTGGACAATAAAAGACATTTTTTATTTATTTATTTTAATTATAATCAATAACAGACAAGTATTGATATTTTCATTTTGATGGAAATTATGTATTTTAGACAAATTGCGTATAATAATAAAAATAATGTATGGTAATAAAAAACATTTGAATAAAATAAGTTTTAAAAACCCCGAGCAGTGCTGACAGACGCTAAAATTATTTATGATATTAATAAGCATGAAGTTGTATAATAGTGACAAACATTTAAATTTTGTTAACCTTATTTTATGTTTCAATAAGAAAAAAAAAGAACAATAAATAATCCGTGGTGATTATTCAAATAACTATGGTAAAGTAATCTCGGGATTTCGAAGCATGACACAATTATGTCAAATTTATTCATGAACATGAAAAGTTGAGATTATGTTAACGGTTATGAATGATAACCTACCATGATGATGGTTTTGATGATGATGATATTGATGATGATGATGATGATAAATTCAACAGAGAAATATCAAGGTTCTCTCTACGCCTCGGTGAAGAGATGCAATTTTAAAGTTTCTTTCAACAAATTTAAAGATCTAATGTGTTTGACGGAGCAAGGAAAAACGTTCCAAAGACGCGGAGCAGCAATGCTAAAATCTCTATCCCCGTAAGAGTGATATGACTTTGCAGTTGATGTAGAAATAGTTTGTCACAAGAGCGCAAGTTCCGCCAATGTCAGCAACATAGTCGGGAGCCAAACCATTCATACATTTAAAAACAATTAATAATTTTAAGAACAATGCAGTGCCAATGTAATGCTTTCATAGTATTTGTTATATATGAGTTCTTGGATGGCTTGGTAACTACACGTGCAGCAGCATTTTGAATAAGTTGAAATCGTTGGATTTGTTTTTGATAATAATATAATTATATCAAAGTAAACCAAACAACCAATGATGAATGTTAATTATTATTTTACAGAAACCAGTTAGTACCAGCTATCTGGGAAAAGAACTGGGAAGCAGTTATAAGCTTTTTGCAAACGGAACCACAATTGGTTAATACTTACGATGAGGTACGTACTAAGTAATGCCTTAGGAACCACACTTGTCGAGATAATGTTGATGAATTATCGAAAACTCGAAGTCGACAAAATTATTTTATTAAAATTACGTTCAAACTCGAACAATAGAATTGTTCACAATCCACTCGCGTTAAACTTTTACTTTTAAATGTTCGCAATGGGTATTGGATATAGGAAAATAATAATATTACAATCTATCTGCAATAAGCCTTTAGTTTTCAAAGGTTTATAAATTGGCCTATATAGATATAGCCTAATAATAATTATTGCATATAGTATTGGATCCTGCGTATTTCTTTTGAACTATTATCAATATTATATTCAAAGTTCATAAACAATAATTTATATGTCGGATGTTCAACGCATACGTAATTGTTTTTATATAAAAGTGACTTACCATATCATAGATAGTGTTACGATATTATTGCAATAGCAATATGTCCACATAATTAAAATGCCGCCTCTTCGACGCGTAGGCCTACCTAGTTTTACACTTTTATATAACCGTTAATTACAATATCATAAATAGTAATATTTTTCACAATAATATAATACTAAGTCCAAATACAGGTTATTTAGCGCGTGTGTAAGTATATATTTGTATATGGTGAACTCTAGGTATTGAACAAAGAGAGCATAGCATAGAAAAATGTTATACTGTAAAACGTAACGAAACAAGAGGAACGATGTACGATAATTTATGTGGTAGTCGTCAAACTCTCGTCAAACAATCAATAAAGAATTATAAAATAATGTAGGCCTTTAATCTACTGGAGAACCAGAAGAAAAACCGTAAGTCAATGAGTATTTTCATTAGATTAAATTAAATGAATATGGCAATACATTCGTACGATGTTAATGACCACGGAGCAATACTTACACAAAAAATAAAACAAGAAATCACCAAATTAGGAAAGATTTAGAAGGTTACGTCTAGATAAAAGATATTTTTAAAAAAATCCATTTTTTAATATGAATGATATGGAAACAAATTGACAAAAGCGTAATGTCGGAAAAAGACGGAAAACTTTGAAAAAACAGTTATACTACTGCAATTACAATGTACTGTACTGTATTATTGAAACGCTGTCGCTAAATTCCCTGATAAGTAAAAAAATTGATCTAGTTTATTAGGCTTAGAAATACAAAACAGTCTCGGATAGCTTTTAGACTAGTAAAAAAAAATTTAAAAGAAGCCTAGAAATCAAGTTAGGGAGAGTGGAATGTTAGAAGCAGTCAACATAGCCAGATATCCTAATTAATCCCTTCTGATCACCCTAAGCGCTGTTGACACTTGATTTTTTGTCTAGTATACAAATGGCGGCCATTTTTCAAAATGGCCGCCAAATTTATCTAAATGTGCAAATAATCCGGGAAATTAAAGCTACAGATATGATTTTGGTGTCTAAACTCGTAATTTCTATACAGGCAACAAACCAGACATATAAAATAACCGCAAAATATACTTAAAATTTGCATAAAACAAGAATAAGTATAAAAAAACTCACCAAAAGTAGTAATATTTTTCATAATAATATAATACTAAGTCCAAATACCGGTTATTTATGTGATATAGTCGCTAAATTCCCTGATAGGTAAAAAATTGATCTGGCGCCCTCTATAGCTTATTAAGCTTAGCAATACAAATGTACCGATAGCTTTGCACCATGAGTGTTACTCCAACTGCTGTATAAAGAACACATGACCGCCAGATACTGTTGAACGTAAATCACTCCTTTCTGTTTAAATTATCGGAACTATTCATAATTAATTTAATACGTACTTTAAATTAAAGTGAAGTAAAGTGGAAAATAAAGGGAATTTTGAATTTAATTCTGTAGATAGCGTACACTGGGTTTAAACCAAACAATATTAGGTAGCGTATATATTAAATCGTAATTATCAGAATAGTATGATTTTTCTGACTACAATATGACTGCTCCCGGCATGTGATTATAAGTATTTAAACGTCAATTATAAATTAAAATATTTTATTAATTCTATAATATTCATAGTTTATGACCTAAATGTACTTATAATAATCTAATAATATAAATATAAATATTATATCCACAAACAATAGAGGGATTCAGGGACAAGTTTTAACAGATGAAGGGTCCAGACCAGCTCCGCCATGATTTCTGGTTCTTGTTAGGCCTACCGGGTATTTTGGGGCTGAGGTACTATGTTGTAAGGCAACATCGCCTATTTTGAATGAAATTTTTTTAATTTTATTTTGTGGAAATTAAAAAAAATCATAGGATTACAGACCTAGTATACATCTGAACGAATTTCCGCCTTGCCCCCTTTTCCGCCTTGCCCCCTTCTCCGCCCGCCCATCTGAAATGAATTCTAGTTTTCTTGGAACGGTTCACTACGGAAGCTTAAAGTGACCTTCCGAGTTTCCGAGTTTCCAAGATAATTATCTTGGAAACATGGAATAAACACTTATTAAGACGTCTTTCCGAGATAATTTATCTCGGAAAGACGTCTTTCCGAGATAAA